>NW_026058101.1:0-69873 GCF_023721935.1 Panthera uncia | reverse complement strand
CCATCCATCCACCCATCCATCATCCATCCACCCATCCACCCATCCATTTATTTCTATCAATCCATTTCTCCATCCAAGTATTCGTTGAGGACTTACCATGTGCCTGGTTTAGTGCTGTGTCAGCTGTCTCCCCACCTCCAGGAAATCCTTGCTGCTGCCCACAGAAACCTGGGGTTTGAGGCAGAGATGATAGAAAGCCCGGATTCTAGGTAGCAATAATTCTCCATGCTTGGAATCCGGGGAATTTCTGGAATGTCTCCAGGCACTTTGAGAATAGACAGGGCCAGAGATTGATGTCCTCAGGCTGCACACACCTCCCCATGTGGCTGCGGCCCCTCCTGCTGGTTCTGTGCTGATCTCCCTCCCTCTGAGAACATCTAAGTCCCTTGCACTGGGCGTGAATAAAAATAACCCTACATGAATCGGTACACAAAATGCGGTATATCCATTCAATGGAATAGTCTTCAGCCATGAAAAGGAACGAAGGACCGACACATGGTACAATGCAGATGAACCTTGAAAACATGCCAAATGAAAGAAGCCAGACACAAAAGGCCACATGCTGCATGATTCCATTTATGGGAAATGTCCAGAATCGGCCAATCCATAGTGGATTAGTGGTTGCCGGGCACTGTTAGAGTACAAGTTTTCTTTTGGGGGGGCTGAAATTTCATGGAATTAGCAGCGATGGGTGCACAGCCAGGAGCGTATGATTTAACAGGGTGAATTTTATGGTATATAAGTTAATTTATTAGCTCAAAATATTTAAAAGTTGTTAGAGAACGTTAAACATTTTATTATTATTATTTTTTACTGCGTATTTATTTTTTGGAAAGCACAACTGGGGGAGGCGTAGAGAAAGGGGGACAGAGGATCTGAAGCAGCCTCGGCACTGACGGGCTGACAGCAGTGAGCCTGACGTGGGGCTTGAACTCACGAACCGTGAGATCCTGACCTGAGCTGAAGTTGGATGCTCAACCAACTGAGCCACCCAGGAGGCCCTGAGAACATTACATATTTTAAAACAATATTCCCACGTGTTATCACATCTGCTCCTTGTAACTTCTGGTGACAGAGCCACCAGGACAGGCAGCATTGATGCTGTTTTTCAGCTGAGAAACTGAGGGCTCAGGGAGGGTAAGGTCAAGACTGCATTGCTGATTAGTGGTAGAGGGATGATGAGAAGCAGAGTTGGACTCCTGGTCAAGTGCTCTTTCCTCACGTCATGCTGCCTGAGGAGTAGACAATTGCTTCGTGAGCCAAACTCCCAGCTCTGTCCACATTTGCCACTTTAAGGGGACGCCTGGGTGACTCAGTTGGTTGAGAGTCCAACTTTGGCTCAGGTCATGATCTCACATTTGTGGGTTCGAGCCCCGCATCGGGCTCTGTGCTGACAGCTCGGAGCCTGCTTCGGATTCTGTGTCTCCCTCTCTCTCTGCCCCTCCCCTGTTCACACTCTGTCTCTCAAAAATTTTTAAAAAGTAAAGCAAAACACATTGCCTCTTTAACAAAGGAGGCTCTGCAGGCAGGGACCTTGCTGGAAGAGGCTGCCATGACAGCTGATGGCTGTCACTCAAGGAGCATTACTTGATGTCAGGCACGGGGGAACCATGTGTATTTATTTCGTTCTCAAAGACCCCTGTTTTCAACCTTTGTGGTTACCTCCAACCCCCCCTTTCATGAGCACCTGATAATTCCTGGGGAATTGGTGGGAGGCCATGCTGTCCTCTATGGAAACCTCGACGGGTAACATAGGTTAGGCCATGAGCACTGAGCAAGTGATGTGAAGGCCCAGGGACCACTGGAGTCCCGGTCATCCTGATATAATGGCCTGCATCTGAGCTGCTCCCACTTGTTCTTGTCTCTCTTGTCCTGCCCTTCACCATCCCCTGCTTTTCATCTACTTTCTATGCATGGGGTTTGTCAGCTATAGATCCGTGGGCTCCCAATATGCTCCCGATAAATTCCCTTGTGCACTCACGAGAGACAGTCAGGTTCTGTTGCTTTGCAACCATTTGCTCTGACCAATGTGTCCCTATGAGGTAGATACTCTCATTTTCCCCATTTTACAGATGAGGACACTGAGGCTCAGAAAGATAAAGTGACCTGCTCAGGGCCCCCCTCCCCAGATAATGAGTGGAAAGCCAAGATTTAACCCCAGGTCTGTCTGAGTCTAGAGCCTAATCCCTCAACCTCTATAAGAAAGAAGGGACAGCAAACCTTTCTTGTAGGCCAGACACTGAGCTGGGCATATCCACTCAATAGCTCAATGAGGGAGAGATCATCCCTATTTTAGAGATGTGAAAACTGAGGCTCAGGGAGATGAGGTAGCTGATTTGTAGGTCCCGGAGCTGACATTAAAACTGAGGTTTGCCTGACTGCAAAGCCTGTGCTGATGCGCAGAGGTGGGGAGGGAGGCACGGAGACTGGGTCTCCCTCTTCCCAGTTGGCAGAGTCCCGAACTGCTCTTGGCCCCATCAGCACCTCCCTGCCAAGCCCTGAAGGGCAGAAACTTGACTCAGGCCATTAACACGTGAGATCCAGGGTTGGGGCAGCCCCTGGTAGGAATCCTGCCCCACAGCCCAGGTCCCCCATAAATCAGGGGCTGAGGAAGCCACACACTGGTAAATATTTACTGTTGCCTTAAAAAAGTTTCACTTGGTGTATTTTATTTGTGAAAAGGCAGTAAATGGCAGGGCCCCATTGCTTCTGGCCAGCCCGGCGGAGCTGTGAGGATGCTCTGTCTTAGCGGAGCTGGGGCCCAGCCTGGTGCCTCTGGGGCACTTCCACGCATCTGCGTCACAGGCCACAGGTCAAGGTGTGGTGTTCGCTTGGGCCCTAGTGGGCCGCAGGCAGGACTCCAGGAAGGACCCCTGTGGGGCAGGCTTGGTGGAGATGGGCACGGGGCTGGAGCAGTGGAAGGAAGAGGGCCCTAGCTCTCTTCCTCGATCGGCCCCAGAACCAGCCTTAGCCCAAATCCCAGGACCACTCCCAAACCATCTTGAATTCAGGCTGGACATCAGCACCCACCTCACAACCCTGCTCTGTCCGCGTCGGGGTGCTCTAAGCCTCTGTAAGCGCCCTCGCCCCGGCCCTGTTCACAGTTCAACCCGACGTCAGCTCTGTCTCAGGCTCAGCTCAGGTTCAGCCAGCTCCAGGTCTAGCCTCAGACCCACTGCAACCACGGTCCAGTCTGAAAACTCAACCCTGAGCCAGGCCTGAATCCTGCTCCCAGCGCTAACCTCAGCCCCAGCTCACCTGAGCCCCAAGGCCAGCTCGTGGTGTTCTCTGCTCCAGGGCAGAAAGGTCAACAGATGGCTTTCCTTTGCCTCGGGGTCTGAAACAAATATTTATTAAATACCTTCCATGTGCCAGGCCTTCTAGGTGCTGGGAACACATCTGTGAACAGGAGCATTGCCTTGGGCAGAGGGCAGAGGCCCCTCCCCCTTCTCTCCGCACTCTCTCCCCAGCCTCCCCTCTTTCCCTCTAGACTCCATCATTCCAGTCCCAGCCTCCCTCCTCTCCCAGCCTCCCCTTTCCCCTAGCCTCCCAGCATCGAGACCTCTCCTTAGCCTCCACCCCCATCTGGTCTCCGCTCTTCTCCTCCAGAGCCAGGAAGCTCTGGCTACCCTTCTGCACAGTCATTTTCTCCCTGTGTGACTTAGGCAGGTCTCCTCCCTTCTGGGCCTTCAATAAGCTTCATAATGGACAGTGTGATAGGAAGGCCGGTGAAGGAGAATAAGGCTCTATCCCCACTCCTATCTAAGGAGAGACCAGTGCACAGGCATTGGGTCCAAATGCTGGTTGCCAAGGGATGTCTCCGACTCTGCATCCCCTTAAGGCAAAGTGGGGGTGCTGCCTCACCTCCAAGTGCGATGGATGTGAAAGCCCTTTGTTACATGTATGGCGAGGGGCAGGTGCTCTTTGTTAATAACACGGACCATTCATATTGAATGTCAAGGACTCAGCCTTTAGCAGGGAACCTGTGGTTACCTACCAGCTAATGGTAGAGTTAGTTACTGCGAACTCTGCAGTGACTTTAAGGGGTTTGTGAGCCTCACCAAATTTGAAAAACAGTGATATTTGACTTGGATTTATTCCTACCATCTTGGAAAAAAGAAAAACAACCTGGCGGCTAATAAACTGTTCATTCAGACCGTCTTATGTGTAATTGGAAGTCGAAGAGGTTGTGTGTGATTGGTGCTCATGATTGCCAGCTTTTTTATTTTGTTGAGGACTTACCATCTGCCAGAGACATTAAAAAAATTTTTTTTTACGTTTATTTATTTTTGATAGAGAGAGACAGAGCACAAGTGGGGGAGGGACAGAGAGAGAAGGAGACACAGCATCTGAAGCGGGCTCCAGGCTCCAAGCTGTCAGCACAGAGCCCGACGCAGGGCTCGAACCCACAAACCGGGAGATCATGACCTGAACCGAAGTCGGACGCTCAACCGACGGAGCCAGCCAGGCGCCCCAAGCCAGAGACATTTTAGGACTTTGACCTGCTTTCTCCACCCTCACATCCCTAGGGGGTTAACGCCCCTATTTAACAGACCAGGAAAGTGAGGCTTGGAGAGGGGAGGTAACTCGCACAGGACAGTTGTGGCTTCAGAACCCAGATCCTTCACCACCATGCTCTCTTACGATGTGCTGAGAGCTTTGCTTCCATTGTGTCCGTCAGTCTCATGATAATTCTGCTAGTCTAGAATGTTCATGCTTATCACGGCCCGCTTGCGTGGAGCTGCGGCTACGTGGCGGGGCCCACGCAGAGCACGGTGCTTGACCATTTCATTTCCTCCTGAGAGCTCTGCGAGGTACTCCGGTATTATAGATGAGGAGGTAGGGGCTCAAAAATAAGGTTCAAACCAACCTCAGAATAGTGCTTAAGCTCCTTAGCCCAGCATTTGAGGCTTAGGAGGCCCCTTGCGGCCCGGCCCCGGCCTCCCTCCCTAGCCTCGTCAGCTGCCGTGTCCCCACACCCAACTTTCCAGCACTGTTTGCTTTTCTCTGAGAGCATCCTGGCATTTTATGCTTCTGAGCCTTTGCAAACCATGTTCCCACCACCTGGGATACCTGGTCCCTCTATGCTGCCCGATGCTGCTTGTCCTTTAAGTCTTAACTGGGAAGTCACCTCCTCCAGGAAGCCTTCTCTGATTGCTTATGGTTGGCCTTTGTTGTGTTCTGCCCCAGACCTCTGCCTCCTCACCCCTGATACACTGCGTTGTAACCATCTCTTTGCTGGTTTATCTTTTCTACTGCACAGGAGCACCATGAAGGCAGAGGCCTGTTTGTCGTGTTCGCTAATATCTTCCCAGTTCCCGGGCCAGCACCTGAGTCCAGGAGATGCTCCATCCATACTGAGTCTTACGCAAATAAAACACTTATTCTGTCAAAGTAGACAGAGCAACTCAGTCCTTTCAATGTTTACTCAGTGGAAAGTGTTTTACACATACCATTTCATTTAATGCTCTCATTTAGGGTTTTGATAACAACCTTATCTCCATTTCAAAGATGGGAAAGTGAGGCACAGAGAGGTTAATTCTTTGCCCAAGATCACACAGCAGGTACTGTTGAAGCTGGGACTCACTCCCAGGTCGCCCTACTCCAGCATCCCTACACCATCATGCTTCCAAGATACCTAAAAGGAAGCCAAAATCCTTGGAAAAGAGTAAACTCATAGTATAGTGATCAAAATACAATTATAGTGGGTTATTCAAATGAGCGATTGCTTTTAGAAAAACTGAGCTAAAAAAAAAAAAAAAGAAAAACTGAGCTCAGCTAAAAATCTTTAAAATGCTCAAAGGTAGGCAAAACAGGGGGGAAACCTCCCTAAAAGCTTAGCAGGACCTACATCCCCAACATATTGCTGAGTGACATGGAGAGCAGGTAGAGCTACAGGTAAGCTGGCCTCGGGTGATGTTCCAGAATGTTCCCTGGCGTTGAGACAACAGGATAGCTCCTGGACCGGGTGGGTGTATTCTCACCATCCAGCTGCCCTTTGCCCCCTCTCCTCTCCTCCACCCTGACTAGACCCAGCTGGGCTGCTGGGTGGATGGGCAGCTTGGTTGGGGGTAGGACACTCATCCCAGGCTTGCTTCGAGGGCACATTCTCAGCACTTGGACAGGGGTGTCTGGGGCTGTTATCTGTCTGGTTTGAATTAGTCGCTGGGCTCTGCAGAACCTTGGGCTCATTAGCGGTTTCATCGCCCGGGCTGGCGCCTGCAAGATGGTAACATTTTATTGTTTCCTTGCTTTTTCTTTCTTTCTCCTTTCTGTCTCTTCCCTCCCCTTTCTTTATTGTTTCAGATTTCCACCTCATGCCACAAAAATGCAAAGACTGCCACGGTCCCCCTTGGGACACGCTCAAGTCACCGGTGCCTCTGGGGTCCACGCTTCTCGTTAGCTGAGAACCCAGGGGTCGCTCCCTTGGGGCAGGACATTCTGGAGAGTGGGACTGCGCATTTCCCTGCTTCCCCACCCAACACACAATACACCCCACACCTGCATTTCTCTGGGAACTTCGGGTGGTACAATGGTTAGCAGTTGTTTCTGGAGTCTCTCTGCCTCCACCCCGAGTTTTGAATTCTGATCCAAGATTCAGTCTTTTGCCTAACAACTCAGCCTTTTGAGGTTGAGTGTTTCTCCCCTACCACTGATGTTCGGCCCGGAAGGAGGGAGTGAGCAGAAGATGCCTATCCCAAACAGCAGGCGTTGCCATTGTCCTGCTGGTGTCCGGGACAGCTCTGCCACCTGGAGAGCACCTACTTCGGTGGCTGCAGAGACTAGGAGATGAGAAGTCTCACTGGGTCGGGCTTGGAGAAGCATTTGCGGGGGTCAGCATTCATCATCATCATCATCGTTCGCTGCTGTTATCCTTCGGCTTTCTCCTGGGGCGGGGGGAGAGAATGTGATGAGCTGACTGGGGTGAACTGTGAATTAATTGCATGGCCAAAAGGACCCCTAAAGAAGTGGCTAAGTTGGGGGGAGGGCAGGGGAGCCCCGAGGGATGGTGAGTCGCCTCCAGGAGGAGCGGGAAGGAGAGGATGGCATTGGAGGAGTTAGTTTCTTTTTTTTTTTTTTTTTAATGTTTATTTATTTTTGAGAGGGGGCGGGGTGCGGAGAGAAGGAGACACAGAATCTGAAGCAGGGTCTGGGCTCTGAGCTGTCGGCACAGAGCCTGACGTGGGGCTCGAACTCACGAACTGCAAGATCATGACCTGAGCTGAAGTCAGATAGTTAACCAGCTGTGCCTCTCCAGCGCCCCTGGAGGAGTTAGTTTCTGATGATCGTGACGAACGCGTGTTACCTTACGTTCGAGTTGACGAGGGTTCTTCTCAGGCTTCATGACTCGCAACGGTCTGCAGGAGGGTGGTAACGCTCCCATGTCTGTGTTGTCATCTCAGGCGCAGGTTGGGGAGGGCATGGAGGGGGCAGACACACAGGGGAGGGTCTCTGGGAAATCGCACCCTGCGTGTGTCCGCTCATCTGGGGAGGAGGGTGCGTGCCTGCTGGGACCTGGGCGGGCCGTGCCAGCACACTGGCTGGTGTTTTCTGTCTGGACCGAGGAGAGGTCACTGGGCTGCCGGTGGGTCCATGGCTGGAGCTGGGACTCAAGAAGCCGGGGTTCCGGGATGCTGATCTCTGTCTCCTGCCCGGAGCACTTGATGAATGACCCAGGGCACCACATTTTCTAGGTTATCCTCCTTCTGTGGACATCCCTTCTCAGCCTCCTTTCTGGAATTCATCTCCTCTTCCAAATGGATACATGTTGGAGCACCCTGGGGCTCTCCGCCCCCTCCCTGGGTATGCTCATCCAGTCTGAGCGTGTAGGTTGAATCTCTACACCTCGACATCTCCCCAGTGTCCATCTCTAGGCCAGACCTTTCCCTTGACCTTCAGACCTTTCCCTTGACCCTCCACAACCAGATCGGCTCCCTGAAAACTGCCCTCTCTTCCGTCTACTGCTGCTAGGTAACTGGTTGCTTCGGCCCAGACTCCTGGAGCCGTCCTGCCTGCTGTTTCCCTTCCGTCCTGCCTCCAATCCATCCACGGGTGTGGTCGGTGCTAATCTAATAACGGATCCTGACTCCCATGGCAACCCTAGTCTATCCCACTAGCTCGCGCTCCTGTTGCTGAACGAGCCTTGCTTCCCCCCTCCCCTCATGCCTTCTGGCGCCGTGACTTCTCAAAAGTGGACATCAGATCTGGTTGCTTCCCTGCTAACCACTCTCAAATGCTTCCTGGCCTAGATGTAATACAGTCCTACCTGGCGGCCGAAGCCCTACTGTGTGTTGACTCCTGACTGCCCCTCAGCCCGCGTCTCCCACGATCCTGCCTCACTCGCTCTGATCCAGACACGTTAGCCTCCTTGTGTTCTTGGCCTTTCTAAGCTTGTTCATGCCTCAGGGCCTTTGCACTTGCCACTCTTAACGCCTGGACGCCACTGACCCCCACGTTCCCGAGATGGCTACCTCTCTTTGTTCAGATCACTTTCCCAAAGCTGCCTTATCCGAGAGGCGGTCCCCGCTGGTCTCCGCTGAACGACCTACCTGGGTTGTCCTGCTCAGACTTCACATCAGTCTGCTCCACCCCTGCCCTTGCATTCTTCTCCTTTGTAGGACTTACTTCTCTGCATGATTGAAGTCGATCAGGTACTTGCTTGTTTCTCTCTCCCACTCAGCTGTAAGCTGAACTGTGGAGGCACTGTCTTGTTTACCACTCTTTCCAGAGAGCCTAGCCCCGAGCCTGGTACACAGTTCGCGCCCGGTCCAAATGCGTTGGATTACTGAGCAATGAACGTCCGCCGGGCTAGGCTGAGAGGACGCATCCGTGGCACCCGGGCACGGTGACCGTTTGTCAGATGAATCAATGTGAGGCTGTTGTACTTGCCCTTTCGACCATCAGCTCCTTGAGGGCAGACCCATAACTTGCCCCTTTTGGTATTTCTTATGATACTTTACTGGGCTGCATGACCTCAGGCAAGTTTCACATGCCCTCTCTGGGCTTCAGTTTCGTCATCTATAACATGAGAATAATAACGGTATCCACGGCATGGAGTTGTTGCGAGGATTAATGAGTCAGTATATGGAAAGCTCTTAGAACGGGGCCCGGCACAGAGTAAGTGCTCGGGTTATTCCCATCTTGGTCTCACACATAGTAGGTGCTTCAAAACCCGTAAGGCAGAGGATCGAGCAGAGCCGAGTGACTCTGCGCTGGGCCCACAGAAGCCTGTTCATACAGCCCTTTGCTCTTCCCGTACGAGGAGCTGCGCAATTGTCTGATAAAACGAACTGAGCTGAAATTAGAAACCACACTATGCCGTCGACTCATGCTGCGTTTGTGGCCAGCGAAACCCCAAAGCCTTTCTTCACAGCCCTATTGCTCAGCCAGCGGTCCCTCATCCTGTATTTGTGGGTTTCGCTTTATTTTTTGTGGTCTTTTGCTTTTTTTATGTTCCGGATTATAAAAGTAATATATGCCCACTGTGGAAAGTTTACAATGAGCATAAAATTACAAAGGGCAGGAAAAGAGCAGGTCACAAATCAGCACGAATGGTTTGAATCCACTTGCATAAAACGTTTTTATATATTTATAAAGAGAGGCAGAGATGGACCGGAATACAGACAGAGAGAGGACGAGGAGGATGCTTGAAAAGACGACCACCAACACGTCTGCAGGGTCTGTTCTGTATGTGGCTGCAGTCCGTGCAATTGATTGATTGATTGATGGATTGATTTACAGTGGGGGAGGGGCAGAGAGAGAGGCAGACACAGAAGCCGAAGCGGGCTCCAGGCTCCGAGCTGTCAGCACAGAGCCCGACGCAGGGCTCGAACCCACGACCCGTGAGATCATGACCTGAGCCGAAGTCGGACGCTCGACCGGCTGAGCCACCCAGGCACCCCCCGCCACGTGGGTTTTATATTTTCCCGTATATCCTTGAGGCTGCTTGAATGTTCATAGAACAATCAGGTATTAACTTTTCAAGATGAAGTATTCTTTGATAATAATTCACTTTAAGTGGAAATCGGATCACTCAGCTCCCCTGCTTAAAATCCTATAGTAGGCGTTCTTCATTCATTCAAAAAACATGCATCGAGTATGACTAGGTCCAGGCCAGTTTTCCCTCCCTCACCTTGTCTTGTGGTATCTCGCCGCTCCCTTCATCTCGGACTATTGTTCTTTATAGGCTCTGAATCTAATGTCACCCCCTCGTAGAACTTCACCCACGTGAGGGCGGAGCTCTGGGAAATGCCTGTGTCTGTCTTGTACGCAGCCTGTTCCCAGAGCCTAGGCGCTCAATAAGCATGAACGGGATGAACGAATGAATGTTCGAGATTAAAGAACGAAAGAAAATCTTTTATAATTCGGAGATTATGGCTAGCATCTTGGTATGTAGCCTTCTAAACGTTTTTTTCTATTTTCTATATGAATCTAGTTGAAAACACATTTTGAGCCTTTTTCTTCTTAAGCCAGCCTAATACCAGAAGCATTTCCCATGGTCTTGAGAAGTGTTATTTTTCTCCAACATACAGCGGTGTTTCTCCACTGAGGGCAACGTCGCCCCCTACAAGGCATCGGGCGATGTCTCGAGACTCCCACAGCTGGTGGGAGGGGGGGCATTGCTACTGCCTCTGCCAAGCACCCCACAGTGCACAGGCCAGCCCCCACCACCAACAGCTATCCGGCCCCAAGCGTTACAGTGCTAAAGCTGAGAGCCCTGCTTTCTAGCAGTCCCTCGCGTAGATCTATGCGATTTGACTCATCCGGTCCCCTCTTGCCGGGAACAGAGTTGCTGCTAGTTTTTCACCGATACGAATAAAGTCGCGAGACACAGTTTCACACCCAAATCTCTATCAACATTCTCTCATTCCCTTAGGAGAAACTGCCACACTTGATGTTCGGGAACTTTAAACGAAGGACAACCTTGACCTTGCTTGAACTTTGTCTTGTCAGTTTCAGATGGGTAGCCCAGCCCCTCTGGGCACTCTGTCCTTTGCCACATTTGTGGTCTCCCCCAGCTGTGAGTCATGTTAAAGAAAACATCCAGACTTTCCATGTCAGAGTGCTCTCTGCGCCCCAGCGATACCTCACCTGTCTCGGTAGGCCTGGGCCGCTATAACAAATTGTCATAGACCGGGTGTCTTAAACCACAGACCTTTCTCGCTGCTCTGGAGGCCGGGAAGTCCGAGATCAAGGTGCCAAGTGTCTGCTGAGGACGCTCTTCCTGGTTTGCCGACAGCTGCCTTCTGCCTGTGTCCTCACTTGGGGGGCAGAGAGAGTTCTCATCTCTTTCTCCTCTTGTAAGGGCACTAACCCCATCACAGGGCTCCACCCATATGACCTCATCTAAACCCAAGCACCTCCGGTAGGCCCCCCCTCCTAATCCCATCCCACGGTGGGTTAGGATTTCAGCATATGAACTTGGGGCGGGGGACACAAAGTTGCAGTCCGTAACATCTCCTGTCCCAGGTTTCAAGCCCTCAGTTGGGAAAAGCCTGGTTAAGCATGAGCCACAGATAATGTCTGTTATGGGAGTAGAAGGGCAGAATCAAAGCAAGGATGTCATCCCTGTTATGCCAGCAAAGCCACTATCGTTCAAGGGAGTTTGGATACCACTTTGGAAATTGCTTTCGGGGTAGAGAACGCCTCCCCTCGATAAGAACGTCATCTAGGTAGGAAACGTTGCTACGTGTGCAAGTGCAGCCTATGCACACAGGATAGTGATTCAGTCCACGAATATTTACGGAGCCTCTGCTCTGCACTAGGCACTGTTCCAGGCACTAAGGACGCGGAGATGAAATAGGACAGAGAGAGCCTCTGCCTTCGTGGAACTTACATTCTAGACGGGGCACCGTCACATAAATGATACAAAATGCAATGTTGGCGATTAGGGCTTGAAAGAAAAGTACAGTGGCAGAGAGTGGCAGGGTGAAGAGTGCTATTTCAGGTAAAGGAGTCAGACCTGGGCTTTCTGACGAGGGAATATCTTAAAGTTTATTTATTTTTGAAAGAGAGAGAGAGCATGAGCAGGGGAGGGGCAGAGAGAGAAAGAGAGAGAGAAAGAGAGAATCCCAGGCAGGCTCCATGCTGCACGGAGCCCAGTGCGGGGCTTGATTTCACAAACCATGAGATTATGACCTGAGTCGAAATCAAGACTTGGATGCTTAGTCAACTTAAACCACCCAGCAGCCCCAGGAGGTAATATTTTAAATTTTTGTTAATGTTTATTTATTTTTGAGACAGGGAGAGACAGAGCACGAACAGGGGAGGGTCAGAGAGAGGGAGACACAGAATCTAAAGCAGGCTCCAGGCTCTGAGCTGTCAGCACAGAGCCCGACGCGGGGCTAGAACCCACGGACCGCGAGATCATGACCTGAGCCGAAGTCAGCCGCTTAACCGACTGAGCCACCCAGGCGCCCCAGGAGGTAACATTTTAAATGAAGAGAATGAGTGAGCCCTGGAACTATCTGAGGGACTGTCAAGTGCAAAGGCCCTGAGGCAGGAGTGTGTTGGGCAGGAGTGAGGAGTAACAGGGAAGCTGGTATGGCAGGTGTGAAATGAGCAAGGGGGAGACCCCTGGGAGATGAGGTTAGAGTGACAGGGGGTGGCCAGACTGAGTAGAGCCTTGGCCACAGTGGGGACCTGAACTTGTACTCCATTGGAGGGTTTAAGGGTAGGGAAGAAATCTGATGTCCATTTTCAAGGATCCCTCTAGCTGCTATATGGGAGGTAGACCAACCAAAGCGAGAGTACAAGTGGAGAACCCAGAGGGGGGCTGTTGTAACAAAGCAGGTGGGAGGCAGTGGTGCAGATGGGGAGAAGTGGTCAGATCCTGCTATATTTTAAAAGCGGAGCAGGGGCGCCTGGGTGGCTCAGTCGGTTGAGCGTCCGACGTCGGCTCAGGTCACGATCTCACGGTCCGTGGGTTCGAGCCCCACGTCGGGCTCTGTGCTGACAGCTCGGAGCCTGGAGCCTGCTTCGGATTCTGTGTTTCCCGCTCTCTCTGCTCCTGCCTGCTTGTGCTGTGTCTATCTGTCCATCTCTTGCTCAAAAATAAACATTAAAAAAAATTTAAAAAGAAAGTAGAGTAGAGAGGTGGGGAGTGTTGATGGAGTGCATGCTGGGGAGGGCGAGACAAAGAGGAACTGACATGGAGAAAGGAAAGGGAGCCCTTGGCTCTGAGAGTTCTCCGCAGGGACCTATGTTTCCCTGACGTGCCCACGTGTGATGGAACCCCGAGACAGACAGCCGACCCCTGGACAGCTGGATACAGATCAGCTGGCAGGGCCAGGCATGCTCTAGGTTTTGGGGTTATCTTTTTTTTTTTCTGACCTTGAACTTTTTATCGCTCTTAATTTGGTGCCTTGGGATGGGCCCTCCACCCCAGCCCCACAGAGAAGCTGAGCCTTCCTGCCAAAGGGCTGTCAGGACAGGGGCCCGGCTGGCTTTGGCCCAGCCAGGGAAGTGGTTTGAGCCGCTTCTCTTCTGCCCGCTTGGCTGGACAGAGCACGGCCCTCCTGATGAAAGCTCAGACACCCCTCTCTCAGCAACGCTGTTGCCCACCCGGCCCTCCTCTCCACCCCAGAGACCACCAGGGTGTCGCTGGCCTGCATGATAGAGAATAAGTTAATGCTTCATTAAGGGGAAAAAAGTTTGCTTTTATTGTTTGGTGATGGAATGAGGTATGGGAAAATGTTTGTTTTGGTTACAGGGCAGGGAGGAGAGGGGTGTCAGGGGACAGGCTTCCAGGAACGTGAACAGCAAGGGACAGGACAGGAGGAGTGGCGGTCAGGGGCTGCCCCCTACTCGGGCATGGGGATGGGGTACCGGGGGTGGGGACCTGCGCTGGAGGTCGCCGAAGGTCTCTCAGTGCTTCTGGAATCTTGACTTTAAGAAATGGCCGCTGACCTGGGAGTCGGACGGAGTGGGATTCCAGATAGATGTCGCCGTGTGACTTGGGGCAAATCCCTCACTGGGCCTCAGTTTCCTCATCTGTTAATGACAGAGTTGGTGGCAACAGCCTCTCAGGGTCTGGCTCGTGGCCACCGTCTAAGACCCTCTTGACCAGGGGAACGGAAGCTGTCCCTGGGGTTGTTCCTGACACCATCAGCAGGTGCCTGGGGGAAAAGCAGAGTGTTTGATATTTCGAGAAGGAGTTAACGCTCAACTCTAAATATAACGGCCGACGGCAGAAGTCTGTGCCTCGAGCACCACCTATCCCACCTCGGGGAAGGCTGGGCGTACAGAATTCTGTTGAGACCAGCGTGCTGGGGGGTGAGGAGACAGGTCAGGGCAGAGGGGAGGGCAGCTGGCATGGGTGAGGCTGGAGAGACCCCTGGAGAGGGCAGGGCTGCCTCCATGCGTGTGTACGTGTGCCTGCACGTGTGTCGGGGGTCGGTGGGGGGAGGGGAGGATTCACTGACTTCTGTTATGGGCTGCACTTAAAGCTTCTGATCCATGAAGGGTTTTCAGCCGGTTTTAGTGTCAGATATGTTGTCTGAACCACGGATCAGTGTGGACACCGCCATTAATGCCAGAGGGGAGACCCAGGTCGTGGATGGGCAGCCAGGAGGTAAGGGCTGGACTCCATCCCAGCAGGTGGTAGCATGGAACCTTGGTTCTGTGCTCGGGCTCCAGACTCAGACGCAGTAGGGTTGCAACTACCTGCTGAGCGACCCCGGGGCAACTGACTTGGCTTCTCTGTGCTCCCTTCCTCCTCTGTAGAAGGGGGAAGGAACAGCCTCATGGAGCTGGGACCAGGATTAAGTAAAATGAGGTGCCACGTGTCAGGGATAACTGGGCACCCCCGCCTGTCCGTGGGTGTTGTTTCTAAGAGGACGAGAGGCCCATCTAGCAGTCTCTGCCCACCTCCGAGCCGAGCCAAGTGAATGTGGGAAGATCCTACCCCTGCCGGCCGCCCCTGGGCCTTGAGTAGCTTCTGGGGGTGCGTCAGGTGTTGCCGATTCCGGCTTCTGTCCCAGGTCCTCCACAAGCCCCTCCCCAGGCTTCAGCCGGCTCAGAGATGACGTGCCAGTCCCAGCCCAGGCACAAGACTGGGGCCGCCGGCAGCCTCCTCCTCTGATGGCTTGGAGGGCCAGGCCCCTGCTCTGCTCCCACAGACCCTGCCTCGTCCCGGAGGACGTATCTGTCTGCAGGGTGGATGTGCGCTCTCTCTCCCTGTCAGGTTCCAATGTGACCCGCCAGTGACTCACGGCCCCACGTGGAGTGCCTGGCACCTTCTAGCAGGCCATGTTTGTCCCAGTCCCAGGCCTTTAGAGGAGGCGATCGACGACCCACCAAATTATCTCCTTTGTGGATGCCTGAAATTCCACCATTAATACTTCATTCTTTTGGAGGATATTCCTGCCTTATCTCAGTTCCATTCTTTCAGTAGAAGCCCCTGAGGATATATAACATACCTGAATATGGATGAGCAAAACATTGTCCTTCCCGGCAGGAGGGATCCAAATTCTCAGGCTCCAAGCTCAGCACTCTTTCCGATCCCCAGCACTGTCAGTCACTCAACAAACATGATCAAGCCCCTACTCTGTATGGCACCGTCTGCCTGGGACGGAGGTGAGTGGGACACGGTCCTGTCCCTGAGGCACACAGTAGGTCCTCCCTAGATGGTAGTGGAAGGCTTTACTCTCCGCGTCCCTAGCGTCTCCCTCGACGCCTGATGCACAGTAGGCACTCATTAAATATTTGTCGAATGAATGAACGAGGCTCTACAGCTACAAGAATAAGGTAGCACGGGGGCGCCCGGGTGGCTCAGTCGGTTGAGCGTCCGACTTCGGCTCAGGTCACGGTCTCGAGGTCCGTGCGTTCGAGCCCCGCGTCGGGCTCTGTGCTGACAAATAGCTGAGAGCCTGGAGCCTGCTTCGGATTCTGTATCTCTCTCTCTCTCTCCGCCTCTTCCCTGCTCATGCTCTGCCTCTCTCTGCCTCTCAAAAATAAATAAATGTTAAAAAAAAAATTAAGACTAAGGCAGCACGGTGTGGGGAGTCTTGTCTGACCTCCTCCTCCAGTTCTGCCGCTCGCCAGCTCTGTGACCTTCGGCAAGCCTCTGCGCTTCTCCGCCTCAGTCTTCTCATCGCTAGAATGGGAATTACAATGGCTGAGGATTAACTGAGTTAATCTTCGTACGATCCTTAGAACATTCCCTGGCACACGGTAAGCACTATGTAAGGGTTTGTTAAATAGCTAAAATTCGACAAACATTATTGGCTACGCATGGAAGGTATTTGGTAATGTTTGTTGGCTGGTCTAAGGGCGACAGCATGGCGGGAACGATGTTTTACCGCTCTCCGTGTCTTCAGAGGCTGGCACAGTACAGGCGTCAGTAAATGCTGGTTAGCTGGACTGATCCTGTGCTCCCGGACCCATCCTTGCTTTCCCGGAGGGAGCTGTGTGCCGTGGGGAGCTGTAAGCCATAGCAGGGTTGGGGCACTTTGGTAGCCCGTCATAAATCCAGTTGCTGTCCGGTCCCTCCAGCAGGGTTGTTTTTTCTGCCTCTTTGGGTGCAGACAGAAACTGTCAATACAGAATCGATCTTTACGAGGCAGAGACTAATGTGGTGTGGAGGCAAAGTGGGAACAGCCCGTTCTCACAACGCCCCTGCGGTCCCGGGCGTGCGATTGGCACCTGGAAAATACTCATTAACTGGGTCTGAGCCTGTTGGGAGCAGACAGTCTCTTCTTGAGCCCCCGGCACGCTGCGGTGTGTCAAATCCCAGCCTCTGCTCAGGCTGGCCTCGCCAACAGAACATCTTTCCACGCCCCGTTCTCTTTCCTACGTCCCTTCTGTCCTTCAGGGTCCAGCCCGGTGTCCGTGGCTGTTCCCTCGATGTGCGCCCAGTGTTTGTTCAATATCCTCCCTCCCGCACCAGCAGCATCCCAGACCCGCCAAAGTCTCCATTGCTCTTCTGTTCGCTCGCTGCGCAGACATTCACCGAGAGCCTAAACGGTCACTCGGCAAACATTTACTGAGGCTCTCCTCTGTGCTGGACATTGACCCGGGACCTGGGGACATTGAATGCGTGTTTCTAGCGGGAAACGTAGAGAGTAAACAAGCTATTCGACAATTCCAAATGTGCCAAAGGAGACGTGAAAGCTGCCGTGGGGACCCAGGGCACGGAGATCTCGCCCAGGCTTGGGGGTCCGGAAGGGCCTGTGTTGGGTTTAAGCAGAGCGTCCAGGAATCAATGCGATTGGCAGGTGAAGGAAGAAAGAGAGCGGGGCAGGCAGATTTTAAAGTTTATACCGAGGGCGATGGGAAGTTTGAACGAAGGATCAGATGAAGGGACGTCAATTTCAGACACGAAAAGAGGTTGATGTTTTAAAATGTAAAACTTGTGGTTTTAAAGTTTTCTCAAATCAACTACATTGAAGAACAATTTACGGAAAACAAAACTCACCGATTCTAAGGGTACATGTCAATCATTTTTGATAGAGACATACCGTTGTGTAGTTAGTACTCCGGGACATAGACATCACTTCCCAAAGTTCCCTCTGGACCCTCTGCAGTCTCCCCTCTGCCCACCCAGCCCCAGGCAGCCCACTGGTCTAAAATCTGTGGATTTGGCTTGCCTGGACTTTCTTATGAGTTGAATCCCACAGTGCATAACCTTCTGTGTCTGGCTTTTTTTCACTTCGCACAGTGCTTTTGAGATTCCCCATGTTGTGTATCAAGGCTGGTGCCTTTTTACTGCAGAGTAATATTCCGCTGCATGGCTATACCACAGTGTGGTTGCCCCTTCGCCACTGATGGGCAGTTAGGTTGCAAGAAGGCTGCTTTTAATTCTCCCCCTCCTCCCACCCTAAAGCTTTGCTTCGGGCTGCTTTGCGGCCTCCCCACCACGAAGGACAGTCCAAGGGGCTTGTTCCCTCGGGGAAACAGAGAGCAAGTATTCTTTAGAACAAAGGGGCCGGACTGATTTTCTTAAGTTTGCAGGGAGGTAATAGTTTTGAAAGTCAGCCTTGTAGAAAGAGAAACAGGTTTTTAGAAAAGGTTCAAAGCTCCTTGTATTCATAAGCCAGGCCTGACCAACCTGGACCAGAGACCTTTATGCCCATGTGGGATACAAGAGAGGTACCTACCCTAGAGAGGGTGGATCTGGGAGTCCTTCCTGCGTGAAGGGAGGAGAGGCAGAACCCGGCTCAGGCAGACACCAAGGGACACGGCCAGCCAGTAAGACCGAGAGAGCCCTGCTGGTTCCCTGTGGCCTGTGGGTGTTGGACGTGAGTCCACAAAGTCCCAGATTGCCTTGCAAAGCAGGGGGAGATCAGAGGGGCTGAGCGGATCAGGGCAAGGAGACCCCAGAGAGGCCAGCCAGGGAGGCCAGTCAGAGGACACACATGGATAGCAGCAACTCCCGCTGCCCTCTTGAGAACACACAGCATCTCAGGGAGGAAAGGTGGGGTGGCAGGTGGAAAGAACCTGTAAAACAGCAGCCCCCCAAAAGACACCATAGTAACCCAAAAGAGAAAGTCTCCTTTCACTGGTAAAATCAAGTTTGTTTGTTTTCCTTTCTTCAGCGGGATGACAAGACCTACCAAGAGGTTGGGGTCCCTTAGAAAAAACGACTTTTGTTTCTACACGTGTTTGGTACATCTCTTGGCAGTGGGTGCCAATTTTTTCCTGCTATGGAAGGCCACTCCGGCTGCAGTGTGGGGGATGGACTCCAGGGGTTGCCCGGGAAGCTAGACTGTCATAACCGTCCTTGCAGGAGACCTAGGGTGTGGGCTGTGGGGAGGCCGAGGGGGACAGGGCGAGAGCGGTGGGCCTGAACCCTGACAGCAGAATTTCCTGGGCGGGGGGTGGGGGGAGCTTTTAAATACCCTGATGCTCAGACCACAGCCTGGACCAATTCAGCCAGAGGTGGGACCCAGCCATCAGTATTTTTAAAGACCCTCAAGTAACAGTAATGTGTCCCCCAGGCTGAGAAAGTTAGAATTTTGACAGCAGGGCTTCTCAAACGCGGACATTCGTAGGAGTCACCTGGGGCTACTGGTAAAATGCAGATTTCAGTCTGTAGGTCTGGGGTGGGGCCGAGAGTCCGAGGCTGACAGCACCAGTCCCCAGACCACACTGGGAATGACAAGTAGCTGGAGATAATATCGAGGAGCTAGAATCAGCAGGACTTGACGATGCCTGGATGTGGAGGAGGTTAGGGGTTCCCGGAAGACTTCCAGGTTTCTGGCACAAGCAGCGGGGAGGATGTGGGGCCTCGAACCTAGCCTTGGATGATGCAGAGCAGGCGTGAGGTTTGGGGAGGGGTGGTGGACCAGCCAGTCTAGGTCCTGTTGAGCATAGCCATCTATTGGTCTGGAGCTCAGAAGGCAGTGCGAATTTGAGATAAAGATTCGGGAGTTATTAGTACGTTACCCACATCCGGCTTTGCCCACTCTGTTCCCTCATTTGGGAGAGCCTTCCTGGCTTCCACACCCTTCTACCCCGGAAACCTACTCATCCTCCAAGATCTGGCTTCATTCAGTACACCTGCCCCTTCCCCGGCTTTCCCCGGCGACCCCAGAGTTTTTCTCAGATGCCTGTGTCTTACACACCATCCCAGTTCCTCTCGTCCCACCGCCCTTGGGTAGCATCTCCCTTCAGCTTTCCCTTGGGCCCAACAGCCTTCTCAAAGGTGCAGCTTCCTGCCCTCCCCTGGGATTTCCTTTAACCAGGCACTCATGCCTGCCCTCAGGTGCGCACAACCAAAGAGTGTGTGTGGGGGGGTGTGTCCTGGCTCTGCACGTGGACTTTTGACCAGTGGGAGAGGAGAGCCAGTGGCTACATGTTCTCCCCACTGCCCTACCCCAGGGGCTAGCCCGCAACAGGGCTTATACAGCTTCTCCGGGTACAGGTCACAGACCCAGCAATCCGTGACTCTTCCCTCTCTGCTCCCTTCTCCCTCTCGTCCTTCGCTTCTAACCCTGGGTGTCTGAGTCAGGGTTCTCCAGAGAAACAGAGTCAGGAGAGATGATGTCTACACCAGCAACCGATAATCCATATACATGTTGACCTATCTAGGGTGAGCTTTATTATACAGATTTGGATATGGAGGCTCCATGATTATGGAGGCTGGGAAGTCCCTCAGTCAGTGGTATAATTTCAACTGGTGTCTGAAGGCCTGGCAACCAGGAATACTGATGGTACGAGTCTGAGATCAAGGGCAGAAGAAGGCCAACGGGTTAGCTCAAGCAGTCGGGTAGAGAGAGAGAAAATTCAACTTCCTTTGCCTTTTAGTTCTGTTGAGCCCCTTAATGGGTTGGATGATGCCCACTTACACCGGGGAGGGCCATCCGCTTTATCCAGTCCACCAACCCAAACATCCACATCTTCTGGAAACGCCCTCACAGACCCCCTCCCCCCCCCAGAAGTGTTTAACCAAATATCTGAGCATCTCGCGACCCAGTAAAATTGGCAAATAAAATGAGCCATCTCACTGGGATTCTATCCCCCTACAAAGTGATAACACATGAGCCCTCTGCTTCAGGGTCTGCTTTCGGGGCGAGGAGAGAATTTGTTCCCCCTCAGTGCTCCCATAACTCTTGGCTTTTACTTCTCTTACAGTTCAAATTAAATTCACAGTGGCGTTACAGCTCGTGCTTTATGTCTGCATCCTCTGACTCACCGACTGTGGGAAGTCGCAGGTCACGTGAGTTGGACACTTTAATTCAAGGAGTACTTCCTAGAGAGGGAGGCCTGGGTGGCTCACAGGACAACCAGGGCGACCTATGAACGGGCATTTAATATTAGCACAGGAAGAAGACTATTCCTTTTTGTCCCCAACTTCATTAAGTCTGAAGTGCAATAACCCACACATATTTCAAGGGTATGATTTTGGTCTGTTTTGACACACGTATACAGCCAGGAAACCATCACCATAACGGGGATAAGAAGCATTTCCTTCTATCCTCCAAACCACTAATCTGCATCTGTCGCTATAAATTGTTTGCACTTCCTAGGGTTTTACATAGAGTCGCACAGCGTGTGTTCTAGAAGTACCTAGGGCGGGGAATGGCTAGGTACATGTGAAATTAACAGAAAACTGCCAAGCTATTTTTCAAAGTGGTTATATTCCATTTTTCATTCCCACCAGCAGTTCTTGAGAGTTCTGTCTTCATCAATACTTGGTATGGTCGGCCGTCTTTTTCTTAAATGTTTATTTATTTATTTATTTATTTATTTTGAGAGAGATGATATTTATTTACTAAATAAATATTTATTTACTTATTTGGAGGAGGAGCAGGGAGAGAGGGAGAGAGACATTTCCAAGCAGGCTCCCTGCGGTCAGCACAGAGCCCGACACGGGGCTCGATCTCACGAACTGTGAGGTCCTCTCAGTCTTCGTAATTTTAGCCACGCTAATCGGTGTGAATGGCTTCTCACTGTGGTTTTAATATCTGTTCTTTTTGATTAGTTATTTTGAACATTTTCCATGTGCTCGTCTGCCATCCACATAGCTTCTTTGGTGAAATGTTTGTTCAACTCTCTTGCCCATTTCTTTTAATTGGGTTGTTTGTTCTCTTACTATTTTTGAAAATTTCTTATATATTCCAGACGCAAGTCTCTTAACAGATACGCGATTTGCAAATGGCTTCTCTCAGTCTGTGCCTTATCTTTTCATTTTCTTAACCGAGTCTTTCAAAAACCATAAGTTCTTAATTTCGATATAGTTCAATTCGCCCATTTCTTCTTTTATAGATAGTGTTTTTGGTGCCGAATCCAAGAAATCTTGGCCTACCCCAAGATCACAAAGACTTCCTCCTATCTTTTCATCTAGAACTTTTATGTTTTTATGTGTTATATTTAGGTATATGATCCATTTTTATTTCATTTTTATATGGTGCAAGATACAGCACGCAGGAGACAGCATTCAATCTTTCATCATTAAGTGTGCCGTTAGCTCTAGATTTTTCATAGATGCCCTTTATCAGGTTAAGAGTTTTCATATTTTCATGGCTCTTAGTATGCTGATAATTTTGGATTGCACCCTGAGCCATATAATGTTATGCCACGCAGATTCTGGATTGTTACTGTCTTTGGAGAACACTGAGGTTTTCCTCTGAGCACCCAAATAACCCGGCTCGATTCAGACCGAAAGTTCTGCTCGGCTCCTGTGGGCAGTGGTTCGGGTCCTAATTCAGTTTTCTGAGCCTTTGCCACGTTGGTTTCAATCCGTCCCGTGTTCGCCCAGCTCCTGGTTAGACTGTCCACTCGGTTCCCCGAGCCCTGTACTGAGCTGCACAACATCCCTCTGAGGTGCGTGAAGCCAAAATCAATCTTCCCGTCTGGGAGACGAGGCATGCGGGGCCCACAGTCGTATAGGTCCCCCGGCGGCAAAGGCCACAAGTAGGGCGCTCCTTCCTGGCCAGCTGCGAGGGCTGAGGGAGGCCTAGATCAGTGATGCTGGAGGTGGGCGTCTGCTCCGGCATCTTTGCACCATACGGTGGAGACACGGCGCCAAGGGCTGACCTCCCCGGCCGCACCCTGGCTCTGGCTGAGGTTTTCCAGCTCCTGGCCCACCCCCCATTCCCCCCACCCAGATGACAAGCGCTCTGACTCAGATTGCCTGTCCTCATCCTTCCATCCCACGGCCCAAGAGAATGTGGTGGGGGGTGGAGGACGGGAAGGAGAAGTACAGGGAAGGGGGTGATTCCATCTCTCTGGGCGTCTCTGGGACTCGCCATGAAGTCAGCAGAATCCCAGCTGCTGACGTCAGGGAATAATAGTGATAAGAACCCGTGCTAATCGAGTACTTGCTGTGCGCCAGGCCCTGGGTAAAGCGCGTTGCATACGTCCTCTTGTCGACTCCTGTCAACAACCCCCATGAGGCCGAGGCTGAGATGACACCCATTTCACAGGTGAGGAAACTGAGGCTCCGGAAGGTGAATTCTCTGTAAGGTTGCCTCAACAATGGAACCCAGCTCCCCAAATGCTCCACCATACTCCCTAGAGACCCCCTACCCTCCTAGTACCACCCATAGGTGCAAGAGCCCTCCCACGGGATGTCCAGAGGAATGAGCTAACCCCAGCCCCCAACCCAAAGGAGAAGAGGGCAGATTCCCAGGGGCCCTCAGGCTGAGCAGGCTCCTGCCTCCAACCGGAAATTAACTCAAAGGGAGAAGGGAGCCGTCTCTGGAGGCAGAGAGGTTGGGCTGAAGGCTTTCTGTTCTTCATTAAGTAACAAAGGGGAAAACCAACTGGACGTGGTGTGTGAGCTTCCCCACCAGCACCACTCTGGACTTCTGGAACATCTTTATCCACTTACCGGGGATCCAGGAAATTCTCCTCCAAGCCAGTTTTATTGGAGATTTTGGAAGCAAAGCTCACAGCCTCCCAATCAATAACAGATGAACACTGCTCACATCACATTTTTTTGGGAGGACGTTTGGCCCGGACTCGTCCCATCTGAAGGGCCTGGCCTTGGACATTCCCATTCGATCGGATATTGCTGGGAAATGAGGTTCAGGACAATTCTAGAAACCAGAGTCATCGGCATGTGGGTGCGGCTGGCATGTAGGTCGTGATCCGGGCCAGACCTGGGGAAGCTCTGTGTCTTGCAAGACTTGGGGTCTGGCCCACACTGCTCCCCCTTGCCTCTCTTCTCCCCCACCTCCACCCTGGCTTGTCTTCCACATGTGTTCAGCTCAGGCATCGAATCCGCAGGCCATAAAGAATCAATCAAATCCAGTCCTGGCTGAGCCAGGGCCACAGCGCCAAAGCGCCGATGGAGGAAGGGTAGGCAGCTGGGGGTGACGGCACGCCCCGGCTGTGCAGAAGCGAGTTCGGCAGAAATCTTCTCCCCACCCCACCCTCCGTCCCGCAGATACATGATGCTGGAGAAAATGGTCCAAGAGCAGGGACCAGGACCATCTCTCGGGCCTCCGTGCCCTCCCCCCAACCCTGCTCCCAGCTGGAAGGAGGGGACGGGGAGCCAGGAGGGCGACAGGGAATGGTAACATTACGGGGAGGGTAACATTCCCACCAACAGACCACCTACACAACAAGAAATGAACTACTTAGAATGGGAAGCAGGTCCCCAGTTCCATTTCCCTTATCTCACCACTTATTGAGCACCTGCTGTATGCCAGGCAGGGAAGTACAGCTGAGCAGGGCAAATGCAGGCCCTACCTGCCGGAGGTTAGAGTTCAGCTGGTTCATTCGGCAGCTCCGTCACATTATGGCTATCTCAAGACAGAAAAAGAAACGCGAGAAATGCGACCTACATTTCGGGATCCCTCAAGGGATGATGGCTCTTTCTCTCCTCATGCCATTTTGGAGATTCCATCACTCCCGTGGCTAGGTCGTCTGGCTCCTTTGCTGAAGAAACCGCTAAATATCTTGGTCCTGGTATCGTGGTGCCCATCCTACCTACGGCAGATATTTGTCGAGCGCTAGCTAGATCCAGGGCCCCGAGCGGACATGTTTTCTGGAGGCAGGAGGCAGGACAATGATTAGAGAACCTGATGGTGGAAAACAGATGCCAGAGGCTCTAGGAAAGTGTCAGTCCACAGAGAAGGAGCCCCGTGCGGCAGGATGCAACCAGCCCAGGTCCACAAGACACAAGTTCTGGGTCAAGCCTGGCTCTGCCAGTGAATCGCTATGTGGCTTTGGGCCAGCTTGTATCCCCCTGTGGACCTCAGTTTCCCCATCTGTAAAATGGGATGGTGGATAGGTGAGTGTTTCTGCAAGCGTAGTCTGTGGGCCACTTGCTTCAGAATCACGTTGGGTGTGGGCACTTGGTGAAAATGAAGATTCCTGGGCCCCACCGCAGACGCTTGGCAAAGGTTCTCGGAAAGCGGGCCTGGGAATCTGCATGTGTAGCACACTCCCCTTGGGGACTGTGATATCCTGAAGCTTGAGCAAGCTTGCCAACTTGGATTCTGCACTGAAGGGGTAGGCTGGTGGGGACTCCGGCAGTCAGGGGAGACTTCGCGGAGGTAGATACGAGCTGAGCCCAAATGCATGGTACCAGCCAGGACCATCATTGCTGGTGCTTATCAGATGACTTTACCAGGCTCTGTGCTAAGTGCTTTCATGTGCATTCCATTATCTAACCATTGCAACAGCCCTATGAGATAAGACCTCTTCTCCCCATCTCGTGGTGAGAAGACTCAGGCTCATCCAAAGGTTAAGTGACTCGCCCACCTAAAATACTTGGACCCCTGGGAGACAGACGGCCAAATCCCCCCCAACAAAGTACCACTGGCTGGGTCCTCCCAATCCCGTGCTATAAAGGAGGCCTTTCAGGAGCGGAAGGTGTGGGCATCTGAGGCCTGGAGAACGTTAGTGGAATGTTTCCTGAAATGCTTCATTCATTCACTCACTCACTCACTCACTCATCTGTTTCCTTGCCCCTTTATTAATTAATTCACGGTCTTATTCACCAGTTCATTTGTTTAATCACTCTTTCTGTCTGTGGCGGACTTTATTTCTGGACTGCGTTAGGGCTCTTTCTTTTTTCTTTTTTTTTTTTCAAGTAGGGTCCACGCCCAATGCAGGGCTTGACCTCATGACCCTGAGATGAAGAGTTGCGTGCTCTACCGACTGAGTCAGCCGGGCGCCCCCGGGGCTCTTTCGTTACAAGCAGCAGACATACAACTCAGATTGGCGGAGTAGAAGTATAAAGGCATTAAATAGCCATATCTGAACTGTCCCGAGGCAAAGATATCTGCAGCCTCGGTCATGACTGGATCCAGGTGCTTGGACATTTTTGTCAGGCATTCTCCCTGCACCCTTTGGCTCTGCTTTCTTCTGTGTTGGCTGTTGCCTTCATTCTCAGGCAGGTTGTTTGTTTCTCTGCTTGTGAAGTTGCCCACCGGCAGCGGCAGGCTCACGTCCCGTCCGCCCAGCCACCCCGGAAGGAAGACGGTGCCTCTTTCCCAAGAGCTCGGCAAAACTCACAGAGGTATCTTATTGGCCCAGCCTGGATCACATGCTCACCACGAGCCAATCACTGTGCTTGGAGGAGTCAGGGCTTTGATTGGCCAGGTGGCTGATGACGTCAAAGTCGACAAATTGCACGGACTGAGCGTGGAGGAGGGGTAGTTTCCCCAAGGAAACTTGGGATGCTGTTGCTAGAAGAGAAAGCGGATGTTCGGGGGGGGCAAAAATTAAGAGGTGTCTTCTACATGGGGGCGAGGGGTTTGCGTTGTACGGGGCTTCTCCCACCCAGTTCCAGTTTGACTCCAGGCACATCCACCAATTTCTAACAGGTTTCGTGATGGAGCTGGGGAGGTAGCCCCTTCGAGTTTGGAAATGCCAAGCCACAAAGTCCTCCTGTGGCCGAGATGATGACACCGACAGCGACCACTTCCCGCGCGTTCATTACCTGGCCGGCCCCTTTAATCCTGTCGGCAGCCCTCCCTCCAAGGTGGGCAGCAGGGGGGAGTGCTGTTGTCCTTTCACACTTTAGGAACCTGAAGTTCAGAGGAATTAGGGATGTCATGATTAGACATTAGACATCATGATGTCTGATTTTAGGCATCACCTTGACTGGGCTAAGGGATGACCAGATGGCTGGTAAAACATTATTTCTGGGTGTCTCTGTGAGGGTGTTTCTGTAAGAGATTAATATTTGAATCAATAGACCAGATACGGAAGATCCCCTCGCCGATGTGGGTGGGCTTCATCTAAGCCTCCGTGGGCCTGAGCAGAACAAAAAGTCAGAGGAAGGGCGAATTTGCTCTCGGAGCTGGGACCCCCATCTTCTCGTCTCCTGCCCTTGAACATCAGTGCTCCAGCTCCTTGGCCTTTCAGACTCAGAGCCGCATTCACACGGCTGGCTTCACTGATCTCCAGGCCTTCAGACTCTGACTAAATCATATCACCACCTTTCCCTTTCCTGGGTCTCCAGCCTGCAGAGGGCAGATTGTGGGGCTTCTTGGCCACCATAATCACGTGAGCCAGTTCTCATAATAAATCCCCTCTTAGGGATCCCTGTACGCCCTCTTGGTTCTGCTTCTTTGGAGAACCCTGACCAATAACAGCTACGGCAACAGCTACCAAGTTGCAGAGCTTGGGTTTCATCCCAAGTCTGTGTGGTAGGAGTCCGTGCTGCCCACCTCTCTGTGCGCTGACGGCGAATTCCTGCCCACAGGTGACGTTGGGTTGCGTTTGGGGTGACAGAATGGGGAGCGGGCAGAGTGGCCAATTTGGAATTGGGCAGAAAGAAGTATCCACGCGCCTGAGGTTTTCTGAGGTCCACCCCAACTGAACGAGGTCCCGATTTCTGTTGCACTGGCCACACGGATGCAGGCCACATGGGGACAGGGCTTAGGCAGGGCACACCCTGCAGGATGCATCTCAAGCCTCCCGGGTTGCAGGGTAACCGAGGTCACCAGGCAGCTGGGGAGGGGTGGGGACCAAACGTCTGCAGCGCGTCCATTGTGTTCCCAGAACTGTGCCGGGCCGAGCGGGAAACCGGGAAGCATGACTGTCGTACTCACTGTGGGCAGAGAGTTTTAGGGTCTTAGCACAGCGAGTGGTGCCCAGAGGCCACCTCCTTCAGATGGCCTTCGGGGCGGGGCAAGTGACATCCATGAGTACAGCTGGAGGGGCTTGAGGTCCGGTATGGGTGGGGCGTCCCAGGGAACACAGACCCTTCTCTAAAGGGGATGGCCACCACTCAGCATCTGCCATGTGGCAGTGTAGACCCCATACTGATATGCCTCCTGATTTCGTCTGAGAGAACCTAGAAGTCAGTGCTTGTGTGAATACGTCCAGTCTGTAAAAAAAACATCAGTGTGAATTTTTAAAGAACATTATATAGACTAACAGCACATCTGCAGGTTTTGTGGCCTCACCTCACTTTACTGTTGGAGATACTGAGGCCCAGAGAGGGGAGGCAAGGTGCCCAATGTCACACAGCCAGAATGAGAACCAGTTCCTCCACCTTCCAGGCCTGTGGTCTGACCCTGGACCACTGTGTCCCTTACATGTGTGTGTCAAGCCTATGACAGTTTACATAGCATATTAGCCCCCAGCATCCCAGTTAACCCTTACCTTGCCCCCAGAGGAGACAGAAAGTGGACAATCACTTCCACTTTACTGATAAGCAGAGGCCCAGAAGAGCTAAGCGTCATGCCCAGATCCCACAGCCAGAGAAAGGAGCAGAGGCATCTGGCTCCCAGGACCTCGTCTACTCTCCTAGTTGGTGCTAAATCTTATGGTCTGGGTTTCAGCTTGAGTCAAGCTTTCCAGAAGCCTGCAGCCTATCAGGAGAGAGAAGTTCAGGAGACAAGACTCAAATTAAACATGCTCAATGGAGCACAAATGTATGAGACAGGAAAGGAAAGGGCATAAGAGCTGACTTGCGTCAGGCACAGGGGTAAATGTTTCGTGTGAATCATCCAGTAGGGTTTGCAAAAATACTCTTATGCAAGAGGTATTCTTTTTTAAACTTAAAAAAAAAAATGTTTATTTATTTTTGAGAGAGAGAGAGAGAAACAGAGCCCGAGTGGGAGAGGGGCAGAGAGAGAGGGAGACACAGAATCCAAAGCAGGCTCCGGGCTCTGAGCTGTCAGCACAGAGCCCGACATGGGGCTTGAACTCACAAGCTGTGAGATCATGACCTGAGTCGAAGTCGGACGCTTAACCGACTGAGCCACCCAGGTACCCCATGAAAGATGTATTCTTATCTTACTGAGGAGGAAACTAAGGCACAGAGAGGGGAAGAGATTCATCCAAAGTCATATCTAGGAGGTGATGGAGCTAGAATTTGTACCCAGGTGTTCTGGACCCAGAGAGCCTCTGCTCTGGAAATATTAGTGGAATGGGCCATTGGTTGGCACCATTAGGCAGGATGCACAGATGGAAGGACCTGGAATACTCCTTTGGATCATCCCAGTAGTGGGTCAACATGAGGAAATGTTTGGAGGCAGAATATGCAGGTTGATTAAAAGTCATCAAGGAAGCAGGGTGCCTGGGTGGCTGTCGGTTAAGTGTCCGGCTCTTAGTTTTGGCTCAGGTTGTGATGTCATGGTTGCGAGTTCGAGCTCTGCATTGGGCTCTGCGCTAACAGTGTGGAGCCTGCTTGGATTCTCTCTCTCTCCCTCTCTCTCCGCCCCTCCCCACTCATTCTCTCTCTCTCTCTTTCTCTCTCTCTCTAAGTAAACATTAACAAAAATCATCAATGAAGCCAATTAGCCAAGGATGACAGAGTTTGGACAGCATCTCTGAGACCATGAGACCCAAGATGCTCTATGTCAAGAGAACATTGATACCCAGAGAGATTTAGGCCCAAAGCCACACAGCACGTTGGTGGAAGAACCAGGGCCAGGACCCAAGTATCTCATCTCCTAACTTCTTTTTCTTGCCCCACGCTTTTCTCACACAGTGCCCTGGTGTGTTTGAATTTTCATTTATGGTACCTTCCCAAGGCAGGGCCCACAAGTGTCAGAATCCTGCCTGCCTCGCCTCTCTACTGCCTCATGACAAACCTCCCAAAACTTAGTGGCTTGAAACAACAGTTTTAGGGTCTCTCGTGGGCCTGTGGATTGACTGGGCTTCTGCTCCACATGATGCTATCCAGGGGCTCCAGTCATCTGGGGGCTCAACTGGGCTGGAATATCCAACATGGCACACTCACATGGCTGGTGGTTAATGCTGGTGGCAGGCTGGGGCATAGCTGAAGCTGTGGAACACAGAGCCTGCCCGTGGCCCCCTCCCCACCACCCCGCATGACAACATGGCATGGCAGTTGGGTTCTGTGTTATTTGAAATAATAGTAAATACATATTTTGGTCTTTGTCCCTGGCTCTTGGCCAGATGCTCCTGAAACCCTTATAACTTCTTCAATGATAAGTGTGATAGGCATCTTTTGCTATAATATTTGCTTTATGTCCCTAGCTCCTGAAACGTGTTATGTGAAAGAATCCCTTTTTAATTACACCTGAGTTTATGTTAATGAGGCAAGTTTGGGAAACTCCCCAAGGCTGGGGGTTGGGAGGCTCATTGTTAGAGAAACCAACCAAGGTCATTAGAGTTTTGGAACTTTCCGTCCTGTCCCCCCTAGAAGAGGGAGAAGGCTTGAGTCAATCACTAATGGCCAGTGATTTAACCAATCATGACTATGTAATGAAACCTCCATAAAAACCCTAAGCCAAGCTTCGGAGAGTCTCCAGGTTGGTGAAATAATGGAGGTGCTGGGAGGGTAACATGCCTCAAGGGGGCAGGAGAGCTCTGTGCCCCTTCCTCAGCCCTTGGACCTGTTCATCTGTAACCTTTGTAAGATCCTTTTTAATAAATGTAAGCAAATGTTTCCCTGAGTTTTGTGAGCTGTTATAGCAAATTATTGAAACGGGAGAGGGGGTTGTGGGAAGCCCTGATGTATAGCTGGTAGGTCAGAAGTGTAGGTGAGCACCTGTGACTTGAGATTGGCTTCTGAAGTGGGGGGGGGCAGTCTTTAGGGGCTGAGCCCTGAACCTTTGGGGTCTGTGCTAACACTAGGGACAGGATCGAGTTGAATGGCAGAACACCCAGTTGGTGTCCACCGAAGATTGGAAAATTGCTTGATGTGAAAAGACCTACGCATCTGATGTCAGAAATGCTTTGTGGGTAGAGGAAACAGGAACTGTGTTTTCCTTTCGGCTCCAAGAGAGGGTGTCCCAAGAGTGAGTTGAAGAGACCCAGAGGAAACCTGCCAGGCTTCTGAGCCGGCCTCGGGTATTATAGGTATGACTTCTGCAGCCATCTGTGGGTCAAAATCAAGTCACAAGTCAACCCAGATTCATGGGGAGGGGACTGCACAGGGTGTGAACTTTGGGAGGGTAGTTTATCTTTGGAGATCAGCTGCTGTGCGATCATTCCCGACACCCCATTGGGCTCTCCCATCCTAGTTTCAAGGACTGTCTGTTCCTCTTTTTCTGCCAGGGATTCTATCCAGCTTTTCTAGGTGCTTTGCAGAGCACTAATGTCTAGTACAGGGCCTGGCATCTAGTAGGTACTTAATAAATATTTGTGGAAGGAAGGTGGGGAGGGAGGAGAGGAGGGAGGATCTTAGGGGAGATGGTGGGTTCTTAGAACCCATCATCTAACTTTCTCCCCGAACCTCCAACACATCAAACTCTTCCCTGTTTTAGGCCTGTTGCCTTTGCCTGGAACCTTCTTTTCCCCAAACTTGCTCTCTTGTCCAGGTCTCAGCTCAAAAGTCACCTTCTTAGAGAGGCCCCCTCTGGTCACCCAATGCTGTCACCACCACTGGCCATTCTCTTATTACCCTGAATTATTGGCTTCAGAGCACTTATCATCATCGAAGATGATCTTATTTAGTTATGTAAGTGTTCATTATCTGTTTTCCTGTCTCCCTCCCTCTAGACCAAGGTTTCTCAACCTTGGCACTTGGGCTGGATGATTCTTTGTTGTTTTTGGAGAGGGGTGCGTCCTGTGCATTATAGAATGTTTAGAAACATCGCTGGTCTCTATCCAATGCACATTGTGATAACCAAAATATCTCTAGACATTGCCAAATGTCCTGGTGTGTGTGTGTGTGTGTGTGTGTGTGTGTGTGTGTGCTCATATACCTGATTGAGAACCACTCTTCTAGACCGTTAGACTCATGCTTAAGCCTGCATCAGAATCACCTGGAAGACTTAGCCCAGATTGCTGGGTCCCACCCCAGAGTTTCTGATTCAATAGGGCTGGGGTGGGACTGAGAATTTCCATTTCTCACAAGTTCCCAGCTGGGAACCATTCTTTGAGAACCACTGGTCTGATAGCTCCGTAAGGGGAGGGAGATTGTCTTATGTCCTAAGTGCCTATGCCATTGAGTGCACATTAACGGGCTCTCATAAAATACCTGTTGAATAAACCATCGTACATCTAAGCAGCAGAGACCACTCCTGGGGGTTTGCAATGAAAATGCATCTGGTGGGGGAAGGGGGAAATTTATGTGTTTGGGGAGGAGGAGGGAGGGAGAGTACTTTAAATTCCTGTTGGCCGTGCTGTATTAGAAGTCCTCGCTGCCCAGAGCGGGATAGAGGTGCCCACCGGGGCCTCAGGAGACACTGCAAGTTCCCGGGCCAGTCGGCTTTGACCCAGGGGAGCTTATGTCCTGGCCATCCGTCTTTGGTTTCTACTGTAGTTCTCTCTGATCTGTTTCTCCTTCTCCTTCTCCTTCTCCTTCTCCTTCTCCTTCTCCTTCTCCTTCTCCTTCTCCTTCTCCTTATTTGCTGCAGAAGCAGCTGGCAGCAGGATTACTGTGAGGCCCCTGCTTTACGGGGGGGAGACTCCTCAGAAAGTGAGGGCTTCATCAGGAGTGAGCTGATTCCTCGTACAGCTGTAAGAATATCGATGATGACAATCAGAGCTGCCACTGGGGGGCTCGCTATGGGCCGCCCAGAGTGAAGGCACATGCACGCATGACTTTGCACCTGACCGTGGCTCTCTGAGGCTGGTGCAAGTCATTATCCCTGTTTTACAGATGAGGAAACTGAGGCTCAAAGGTGACAACACCGCTAAACTTGCACAGACTAGGAGGAGGGGTGAAGCTGGGATAAAAACTCAAGTCTTTCAGACTAGAGCCTTGTTCTTACCTGGACACCAGTTTCTCAAACTGCTTTGGCAGATGCTACAATGTGTCCTGTGGGGTGGGGCTGATGGCCTCCCTGCTGCTCCTGGGTCCCACCAGGCATGCTGAGGCCTCAGGGTCTTAGCACCTGCAGTTCCCTCTGCTTGGAATGCTCTTCCCCCATGAGTCGGCCTGATGGATTTCCTCACCTGTCATACGTCTCCGATCAAATATCACCTTCTCAGTAAGGGCTCTCCTACCTCCATACTCAAAATTGTAAACACTGCCCACTCCCGTGCTGCCATCTCGCCAGGTTTACTGTCCAACTGTGCTCGCTTCCATCTGGCACACTCTGTGTTTTCCTTATTACATTTGTCGTCGGTCTCCTCCCTCTGGAGTGAACCCCAAGGGGGCAGGAGACTTGTTTTGTTCACTGCTGAATCCCCAGCACTTGAGACAGTCCTGGTGGATATTAGGAATGTCTTGAGCATTTGTTGAAGGAAGGATGAGAGAGAGGGAGGAGGAAAAAAACCACAGAAATTCTCAATTAAAAGTCAACAAATATTCCTGACCGCAGGACTTGTCTGAGCCTTTGTCACACAGATGTCCATACCACAAACTTAAAGGAAGAGATGGAACTTTTGGCATTTCTCGACTTACTCGATAATAGTGTACTTTTGGGCAGAGCTGCCGTTAACGTTGTCCCAAGGCCCGGTCTTCAATCCCCCTGCCCCCACATCCTCTCGGACTGTCTCTTCTCGCCCTGCCCTGCCTCCCGTACAAAATGCACACCTAGGTATTGGGGTGCAGGCACGCCTACCTGCACACTCATTTGCGGGCTGCAGTGGAGATCTGCCTGTGGGACAACATCGGCCTGCTCGTGGAGATGCTGGCCTGCCTTTGAATGGCCTGATTGTCAGAGGCGGAGAAGGGCCAGCTCACCTTTGAAAGAGGCCACTCACCAGGCAAAACCAGGGTGGCCTGAGTTTGGGACAACAAAACAAGGCGGACAGTGAATTCATTAGAAGCAGTTGGGAGGTACAGGGGCTCTGAGAACTCGGCTTTCCTGCATGAGAAGGACAACAGGGAGCCAGGTCACAATGGGACAGAGGTTTCCGTGTCTTTTTATCGGCAGTCAGAGCCAACAGCCCCGGGGGCCGAAGGACTCCAGAAATCAAGAACATCTCACCCGTCGACCTTTGAGTTCCTGCCACCCAGCTGGACCTTCAAGGCAGCCAGACCAGCCAGACCAGCCTTGGAGACTTTGTACTTTACTTTGCCTGCAAAGCCACCTTTCTGTGGGACTCCATCGTTTAAGGAGAAACAGGGTCAGCCCTATATGCCTTGGAAATCGACAGGCCTTGATTCAAATCCTGGCTCAGGCGATGACTGCCAGGTGATCTCGGGCAAGCCACGTTCCCGCTGGGAGCCTCGCTTTCCTCCTCTGTAAAATGGAGCCCCTCACACCTTCCTTACGTTTTCCGCTCTCATTCTCCCCGCAGCCGGGCAGATCCATTCATTCGCTTGCCTACTCTACGCACACCGTCCGGGGCTCTTCAGACCCACAGTGGTCGTCCCTGGGCTCTGACATCCCTCAGCATCCACACCCCCACAGGTGGGCCAGAGGAAGCAGGCCAGGCTAGGCATGTGGGGGGCTGGGTTCCAGTCCTGGTTCTCCTGTGCTGATAGGATTCTCCTGTGTTGTACAACGTGGCATTAGGGGCAACGTTTTCCTTTCTCCTCCAATAACCTTTGGCTTCCCCTGATTTCTGAAGAGACAAGGGAAAAAAAAACCCTCAAGAAATGCACTTCTAATATTGTGTGATCTTACTATACACACATCAATCCTACTGTATGTGTGTATGTGGATACATGTATACATAGATATGTTACGATTTTCCAAATGCTTGCCTTGTGCCGGGCTTTGCACTAAGTAAATTAAATACATCATATTCTCTCATCCTTCAGATGATCTTATGCTGGATGTACCATGACCGCTCCCCTTTTCTAGATGGGGAAGCTGTGGCTCAGAGGGATTAAGAGCTTGCCTAAGGTCACACAGCTGGTAAGCGGTAGAGACCCCCACAGACAGACAGGGGTCGGTGGGGCCATCCACCATCCTGAAATAATCAGAGTTTATTTTATTCTAGGACCCACGCCTCTCACCTCCGTGCTAAGGCACCTCTTCCGAAAGTGCTTCTTAACAGGCTCTTTCCGCTTACTGAGACACCACGGTCACTTCCATACGCAACTGTGTGTTCTTAGGGGAAAAGCGATCTTTAAAAACATCACGGTATTCTTGGGGTGCCTGGGTGGCTCAGCTGGTTGGGCGTCTGACTCTTGGTTTTGGTTTAGGTCATGAGCTCGTGGTTTCCTGGGTTCGAGCCCTGGGTTGGGCTCGGAGCTGGCAGTGGGGAGTAGGCTTGGGATTCTCTCTCCCTCTCTGTCTGCCCCTCCCTCATTCACACTCTCTATCCCTCAAAAGGAAAAAATAAACCTAAAAAAATATATCGTGGTATTCTGGCTACAGGATATTTGATCCCTCATAGATAGATTTATCCCAAACTTTGCATAGTTAAATTGTATCTCTATTTTAGCCGTCATGAATGACACTGGGATGAACATTCTTGCAGATGAATCTTCTCCTTCATCTTCAGTTATTTCCCCCCAAAAATTCCTGAGAAGGGAATTTTTCCTCTCAGTACTTTCCACAGCCTTTGGGACCACCACTGCCAGCATAGGAGGCCAGCTTTTTGTTCAGGCATCCGGACCGCTCAGCTTCTGCCAACAACGTCCGCTGCCTTGAGCGGGAGTGGCCACCTGGAGTAACCACGGAGATCCGGCAGCCTCTGGGTCATGCAACAGCCCTGAGGTCTTTCCTCCACAGCTCTAGCAGAATGCGGATACTTTGTCTGTAGTACTGAATTCGTTTCAAAAGCAAAAGGAAAGGTATGACATGAAGAGGTACGAAGGACCTCAGGATGGATCACACGTGTCACCACCTGAACTCTGTGGTATGTCGGGTAGAATCCTGCCTGGGTGAGGCGGGAGACCCGAATTCTAGTTCTGACTGGCGTGGATTCTCTGGGGCACCTTGTAAAAGTCACTGTACCTCTGTGCTCTCCCTTTTCATAAGGACGGGATTGGACAAGACCACGGAGGAGACTTCCAGATCTAGAATGCTACGGTTAACCCAGCTCTTTGATTTGCAGATGCTTATGCATGGAGTTCACTGGAATGACTCCGAGGGAAAAGTATGGAACCCGAGGTTCAGCGTGGGAAGCGTCTTCTTAAGCTCACGCTACAAATAAGCAGAAGCATCCTGCTTCCCCAGGTCCTGGTAGTTTCTTCTTGGCCACACAGCTTCCAAGAAGCACGTGCACACATCTCTCTGGGGTGGGGGTGGGGGGGTTGTGTGTGCGCACATGTCTCTTCGTGTACGCTTCTCTGTGGGCACACACGTCCTGTGCGTGCATGCATTTTTTTTTTAATTTTTATTTTTACAATTGTTTTTTAATGCTGATTTATTCTTGAGAGAGAGACAGACAGACAGAGTGCGAGCAGGGGAGGCGCAGAGACAGAGGGAGACACAGGATCCGAAACGGGCTCCAGGCTCCGAGCTGTCAGCCCAGAGCCCCACGCGGGGCTCGAACCCACGAACCGCGAGATCATGACCCGAGCCGAAGTCGGCCGCTTCACCGACGGAGCCACCCGGGCGCCCCTGCTTCATACTATTCTAATGTATAGGTTTGTCCCCATCGGTTTAATAAACCCCTACTGCGGGACATTTAAGAAGTTCCCAACTTTTTGCTGCTGTGAAAACACAACTGCTTGCTCTGGTCGCTGAAAGGAGGGTAAGTGTCTTCCAGGGAGGTGGAGCAGGTGTGTTCCAGGCTGCAGGGACAGCCAGAAGCAGCCAGGCACGACAGGGAACATTCCAGCGCTGAGGAGGAGGGAGAAGGGAGGAGGCAAACATCCTAGCTCCCCTCTTTAGTGGCTGTGTGACCCTGGGCAAGTTACTTGACCTCTCTGTGCCTTGGTTTCTTCATCTCTAAGACGGTGCTAATAACCCTGACCACCTCTGGGGCTGTTGTTACGGGGCTAAATGAGTTATTACGCATTGTTCCAGGACCTCTGCCTGACAGAGTTAAGTTCTATGTGTCAGTGGAGTTGCTATTCTCACTCCACTATGGTAGAAGGCAGAATGAGAGGGGCCGTCCCAGAACGACCATGCTGTCACCAGCTTGTGCAAACACGGCTTCAGGGGGACCGAGCCCCCCAGGGGCGGAGGTTTGAGAGCTGCTTCTACGCTGGGCTCCTTGTCCCCTGGCCCCCATCACAGCAACAGCCCTCAGTCTGGCGAATGACCCGCCTGGGCTCTCTCCTCCCTGACTCAGCTCCCCTTGGCCGTTTTAACCCTTCCCTTTCTGACACTTCCCCCACCGCACACCCTCTCTTATCTACCCTCTCCACTCTTTCCCTGGATCTGATGCCGAGTGTGTGTGTGTCCGTAGGGAGACCTTGGTCACCGGGAGTATTCAAAGTGGACCCGTGGCAGGATCTTTTGCCCCGGGGAAGTTAGCTTCCTGCCCTCATACCCTCACTACTGTGCCGTAGGAAGTGTCTGTCTCCTTCCCCCGAGTTACATTGGAAAGGCTGCTTCTATCGCCCTGGCCCAGGAGACACCAGGCTTCTGGAAGGAACTGGCAACGACACCTCCCATTGACTGGGTGCTCTCTGCCCACCGCTCCCCCGATCCCTCTCTGCAGCCCTGTGAGGGGAGAGTGGAGGTCCTCGTTCGCAGAGCGGCAGTGACCGCCTCGAGGTACCCCACGGCCCGCAAACCCTATGTGCTCCTTACCCTGCACCCGAGTGAGCGGCAGCTTCGGCGGCCTGGTCTGCAGACGGGGGCCAGGGCCCCCTGCCCGGCCCCACCCAGGCCCTGCGGGGTGTGGACGAGATGCCGCCCAGGGCTCAGCTGATAGGGCCTGGGCTGAGGTCAGCTCTGGGAGGCCCCGTGGGAGGAGCGGGTGTGCAGGAGGCATTGGCAAGAGGGGACGGGAGTCCACTGCGGGCGTTGGAAGCTGGGGTTGATGACATGAACGCCCTGAACACCGGGGAGAGGCTACCTTGGATGTGGGAGGCGAGAGGGCCCTGTGTGCTGGCGACCGGATGGCCACATATGTGCAGTGACGATAGCATCCATGGCAATGACAGCGGGCTAAGTGCCTGCTCAGGCCAGGCATTGTACCTAGTCCTCATTTCGTTTCCCCCTCCTTCATATGGGCAAGAATTAACAGACTCAGAGAGGTGAGGCGACTTGCCCAAGGCTACCCAGCTAGTGCCTGGAAGAACCAGGGTCACTCCCAGGACTGTGGAACTCCAAACGAACTTCTCACTGCGGGACTGATTCAGGATCCAGGAGAAAGAAAGGGCACATTTCCGGTGGTTACCAAACCCGTCCATCTGCAGAGGCGTCTTTCAAATACAGATTCCCAGGCCCGCTTTAGAATCACTGAATCGGGGGCGCCTGGGTGGCTCAGTCAGTTAAGCATCGGACTCTGCATTTCAGCTCAGGTCATGATCTCACGAACAGGAGATCGAGCCCCAAGTCAGGCTCTGCACTGAGCATGGGGCCTACTTGGGATTCTCCGTCTCCCTCTCTTTCTCTCTGCCCCTCCCCACCTCTCAAAATAAATAAATGAGCATTAAAAAAATGCTGGATCAGCCTGCAGTCGTGGTGAGCTTTCCATCACAGAGTGAGCGTGCCCGGAGGCAGGCCATACCGCCTGTGAGGGGTGTGGAGGAACACGAAAACTGAATTGGGGGTCATGTGCACAGAGGAAAGCCCTTAGGCTGTGGATCTGAATAATCCCAGGTTTTAATCTCACTTTTCTGCTCCCGTAGTTCCTTCTCTGCCAAGAGGCAGAAGAAACATCTGTCTTATAATATGAAGGACTAAAGAGAATATTTAGGAAGCCCCTGGCTTACCCTGGAGGCTCAATGACGTCTCTCTTGTTCGGTTGCAGGATTGAGGGCAAGGGTTTTATCTTCCAGGATGGAAGGCAAGAACATTATCTTCCTTTTCTTTGCATGTTCCATAACAGCACCTTCCCTAAGTCTTACACCATTGACTGGCACTCAGTAGAATGTTGCTGAATACACTTCAGGTGCACATTTAAATATAAACCCACCTTTCAGTAGTCATTAACCCTTTAGTACGAATTGGTGTACAAATGCACTGACCAGGGCTTTCAGGAGAAAGTCCAAGCCAAACTGTTTGGGAATTTGGTCAGGATTGGGGGGAAGGGTCCTAGAGGAGACAGTGGGGTGGGGGGACATGTCAGAGCCAGGAGAACCCCTCCAATTTTCACACGTAAAGCAACCAAGGCCTAGAGACAGAAAAGGAATTGTCCAAGGTGGTGACCAGGTTGTGCCAAGGGCAGAATTTCCTTCCGTGTTCACCAGTCACCTGCTCTGTTCCACTATCCAGCTAAGCTCCTACCCTATCCCCGCTCCCCACCCTCACCCACCCACCCACTCCCTGCCTTATACAATCCTTCCAGCGATACCGTAGGGTCAGGACTTACACGGAGCCTTCTCGCTTTCTCATTCCAAATAGCTCCTTGACACTCTCAGCAAGCATCTCAAACTTCGCATGTCCAAAAGCAAACTTCTGATTGTCTAGACACACGTCTTCTACCCCAGTCTTCCCCACCTCACCCGGCATCACCATCCACCCAGCTGCCCCGGCTGAAAGCATAGAGGCTGTCGAAGGGTTTCCTGGAAACAGAGCTTGAGCGGGGAGTCCCCGTGCAGGGATTTATCAGGGAAGGGCTCTCAAGAGAAGGGAGAGTCGGGAGCAGGCGGGGCAGCTAAGCGAGGCTGTGCTCTCGGCTGGACACCAGCTTCAGCTGGGTCCCCTGGGAGCTCTGGAGCGTTGACTTGCAACAGAGTCGTCCCGCCTTGAGGCGGGAGGCAAGCCTGCCTTTCTGCAGCCTCCTGTCAGCCAGTCGTTGGCAGGTGGGTGTGTGGATTTCTGGTGAGTCGGGTCCCTTTGGCTAAGGCCAGTTCCCCACAGAAGGGGGCGGCCGACCCTCGCAGGAGCTGGGGGACGGGAGGGGCACCGGCCATGGACTACGCAGGTCTCCTCCATCCGTCACATCCCACGTCCAGTCTGTCAGCAGACACGCTCAGCTCTGCCTCCCCAGGGGAGCCCGTTAGGGCCAGTTATCACCACTGACCCTTCCTTCGTCTTGGTCGTGTCACCACTGCCTGTGCCTAGATCAGCCCCGTCGCCTCCTTCCCGGCTGGTTTCCTGGTTTCCACTTCTACCTCCATTCCGCATCCAACCACCAGAACAAACTTTTAAGAGCATCCATCGTATTAGGTCGCTCTCCTACTTCTGAATTCTTCCGGAAGCTGCTCATTTACTCGGAACCGTACCCCAAACCCTGAGCTGGGTCTACAAGGTTCAGAGTGATCGGACCTCTCCCTACCTCCATGACCTAATTTCTCACCATCCTCTTCCTCGCTGACTTCACTCCTGCCCACACCCCACTTCAACCCAGCTAATTCCACATTTATAATACTACTCTTTGGGGTACCAATTTCTGAACACATCAATCTTTTCTCAGTTGCTAATGACTAAAGACACAGCCCCGATGAGTTTAAGCAAAAGGGAGAATGCATTGGCTCACATAACTGAGAATACCTGGGGGTGGGACAGCGTCAGGCATGGCTGCATCCAGGGACTCAAGTGATGTTACCAAGATTCTAGATCTCTCTCTCTCTCTCTCTCTCTCTCTCTCTCTCTCTCTAGTTTTCAGCAGTGCTTCCTTCCATGTTTTGGCTTAAATCTCAGAGAAGTTTTTCTCCACGGGAGAAAGCCAAGCCTACGTCCACATAGGCTTATAACCCAATAGATTGTTTCTCCTGAAACCGCACATCTGACCTCTTGGTAGGAATCGGACTGGGTCAACTACTCACCCCTTAGGCCAATTACAACATTCAGGGGGCTGGGTACCAGGATTAGCAAGGCGGTAGGCCCAGGACGAGGGTATTTCCATGGGAACCACAAGGGGATGGAACCCCGGGACAGATGTAACAGGAAATGTCCCTTGCACCTTTCCCCGCAAAGCTATCCTTGGTTCAAATAAAAAAGAAAATAGAAATGACTATTAAAAAAAATCACAATCCATATGCACTCTAATTGTTTTCACATAGGTCATGATGTCAGTAATTTTCCCCGCTAAGGCGCAGGAGGGCTATGAGTCATAGACGGTTTCCAGGGCTGACGCTGTAACTCCACGCCTTTCCCTTTCCCTGAAAAAACCATCCGAACGTGAGTGAGTGAGAACCAGGGTCATTCTGAATCCCCCCTGAGTCTCAGCGACTTGGTATTTACACCAAAGTATAAAATTAGCTGAGCCGCACCTCCCACAGATCATCAGGCACCAGGACAAACGCTGCAAAACTGTTGTGATAATGAACGAGCACAGTAGTCGGGAGCATAATCCAGTGATTCCCACAGTATGTTCCAGAAGGTATAGTTACCATGGACAGGAGGGGTTGCAGGGTCCAACGCATTCGGGCAAAAACTAGATTAGGCAAAACCAGTCCGGTTTCTCTCTGGCAGCATTTCTTCAAGCCTGTAAGATGCTAATAAATATTGTAACGTTCCAAGAGGAAGAAATAGTTTGCAGCATTTCCCGAAATGCTTCGCCCCCAGACCTCTTTTCGGCATACCGTCCCGTGGCTCTCATGACCCGTGGGAAACACTTGAGGAGTGGAAAGATTTCGGGGTTTGGGGTCAGAAGGCCCGGACTGGGAGCCTGGCTCTGCCATTTGGCAGCTGTGTGAACTAGTTTTGAGCCTCAGTTTCCTCATCTGTAAAATGGGATCATTATGATTACCGCCTGACCTACCCTATTCTTGCCTTAGTCTATGTACATGAAGGGATCCAAGAGAGTGCTTGGTACAGTGAATTGTGTTTCCCTGGTTTAAACTGAGCTCTTGCGGCAGGATTATCAAAGCCCACGAATACTACTCCCGGTGGTGGCCTGAGAGCGCAGGGCTACCCACACGCCAAATTCCCCGGGCACAAAAATCTGATAACCTCAGGAACTGAGTGGCTTGCGTCAGACGTCTTAAGGCTGTCATCCGGATAGCTGATGTCTCCTGTGTCACTGGAATCTTCAGGAATGGTAAATGTCAATGTCAAATGGCTCTGGCCAATAGGTTGGGGTGATGTACTGGGGGAGGGGGTGATGTCATGTCAGCAGAAAACAGAAACCTTCTAGGAAGCTCTTTGTCCCATGGCCATTGCTGTCTAATTCCCTTCAGACCACCTGACTTGCAACTTTAAAACCCCGTAAGTTCCTAAAACCTTAAATGTCACTAGTTTTTTAAATCCTGCGCTATGAACATAGGGTATACAGAAAAAAAAAAAATTGTTTTCAAGAGAGAGTGGGAGCAGGGGAGAGGCAGAGGGAGAGAGAAAGAGAATTTAAGCAGTCTTCATACCCTGCATGGAGCCCAGTGCGGGGGGGCCCAGTCTCACAACCCTGAGATCGTGACCTGAGTCGAAATCAAGGGTCAGACACTTAACTGAATGAGCCACCCAGGCGCCCTCCAAAAATTGTTTTAATAAAGGATGCTGGTCAGCTACACTCAAATAAAAATGATTAAAAAAAATAAAATGTAAAAAGGGATGCCGGATCCGTCTGGGCAGAAGTTTTGCACGACACAGGACCCTCAGAGAGTAAGTGAGATTATAGGGCGCTGGTCCCCACAATCTCTGCTTTTGAGATTTACCTCTCCCTCATCCCTTGGCACTTAGTGGAGCTGGAGGGAGGCAATTCTAGAACCGTCAGTGTTCATCTTCCCTGCTGCAACCAAAGGAGCCAAGAAAAATGACAGACCCTGAGCCCCAAAATGAGTCCTTCAAATCCGGGAGTTTCAGCGGTGAGTCAACACATTTCCTTTTCCCCTTCAACTGAGTTTTGTTTGTCTTTTTCAACCAAAAGTCCCGAATAATAAAAGGAGTGTTTGGACCACTTGTTCAGAGGCAGCTAGTGAGCAAAGTTTATTGAGCACCGGCTATGTGGTGGGACTCCTCCTGTGACCATTGGGAATGGAGCAGGGAAGGGACAAAGCAAGCATGCCCCCTGTCCTCCGAGGCCCGCCTGAAGTATAGACTTATTGGATAATGAACTTCAAAATATTTTTTATACATCAACCATACGTCAATTTAAAAATATACCGGGGTGCCTGGGTGGCTCAGTCGGTTAAGTGTCCAACTTGACTTCAGCTCGGGTCACATGAGATCGTGCTCCGTGCTGACAGTGTGGAGCCTGCTTGGAATTCTCTCTGCTCCTCTCTCTCCGCCCTTCCCCCTTGCGCGTGCATGCTCTTTCTCTCTCAAAATAAACAAAGAAACTTAAAAAAAAGAAAACTATTATTTTAAATTACTGATTATAAAATTAATATAAACCCACTGAATATATTAAAAAAAAAAAAAACAGTAGAGAGAAGCTATGTACCCAAGAAAGTGGAAGGGAAGAAAAAAATTCACTCATAATTCCATCATCCAGGGACAGCTGCTGTTAACACTTTTCTGTATTTTTTTCAAAACAAATATGTTATGAAAAATTAAAATGGCTTGGAATATATATAGTTCTCATCACGCATTTCTACAAAAGGCATCTTGAATATTTTCCCATGTCATTAAATATTCTTAGAAAATATTATTTTGAAAAAAACGTAATTCAAAACAGCTGCATTATATTTTATCACATGGATAGACAGAACTTTTATAAACTGAATTTCCTATTGTTAGGCAATCAGGTTCTTCCCAGCATTATGCTGTTGTAAATAACACGGAGATGAACATCTTTGGGCAAAAACCCTTTGTCCACATCTCATGATTTCTTTAGATGAATCTCCACAGGTGGAATTTTGGTAGGCCAAAGGAACCTTTTAATATTTTGTGATGTTTACCTCAGTTTGCCTTGCAGAAAAGCTGGGCTTCCTCTTTTGGAAATCAACGGGGCCAGGATGGGTGAGGTCAGTGAGGTGCTTGCCTCAGGCACAGAATATAAGGGAGCACCAAAAAGATTCAGTTATCAAGATAAAAAAATATTTACTGCAATGCTTTAAAAAAAAAATCAGGAGTACCTGGGTGGCTCAGTCGGTTGAGAATCTGACTCCTGATTTCGGCTCAGGTCATGATCCCAGGGTTGTGGGATTGAGCCCTGCATTGGGCTCCATGCTGCTGAGTGTGTGTGGAGCCTGCTTAAGAGTCTCTCTCTCTCTCTCTCTCTCTCTCTCTCTCTCCCCCTCTGCCCCTCTCCCATGCTCACATTCTCTCTCCAAAAAAAAAAAAAATCAAAATTAATGTAAAAAAATTCCGTGATGAACAAAATTTGAAAATTTTAAATAAAAACACATTGCGATGACTCAGAAAAAAATGTGTGCCTCTATATTTTTAAAAAATATCTTTTCCAGAATGTTAAGGAATTACAGAGCAGCACCTATGTGCCAGGCACAGTGCTTGGCTCTAAGAATTGGACCAACAAAACTTAACCCCTGTCTTCAAGGAGCTCAGAGTCCAGTGGGGGCAGCAGACACGTAAATGGCTAAATCACAGCATAATGCAAAAGCATATTAAAAGGTTGAAAAGTAGCTGTAATAAAACTCACAATATTATTTTACGTTTAAATATTTGGGAATTATATTCAGACCCTTTGATAGAGTTTTAGACTCATCAAACATACTTTCAAAGTTTTCTCTTATTCATTGTAATTTACAACTCTCAACGGAAAACCAACTAAGCAAAGGAGTAGATTTTTTGAATTTTGACTTCTATCGGTGAGTTTGCTTCCATTCAAGCCAGGAAGCAATATTACAGTAAATTCTGGTTTGGGTGTAGATAAAATATCTAAACTTAAAATAACATTATGAGTTTTGATACCCTGCTTTTCATCTTTTAATATTCTTTAATGTTCTAGAAAAAAATGAACTATTAAAAGCTATCTAAAAATATGTATGTAGGGGTAGACATCTTTCTTTTGCTTCCTGTTCTGGTACGGCTTGGTGCGTCACTGGAATTCAGCCCATTGGTTGTTGACCAGAAAATGACAGTAGTTCCGGAGTTATTGATTCAGTCATTCAATACTGTGCACATATTGTCCTAGGTCCTGGAGGGCATGCCAAGGTCAATACAACACAGTCCCTGATCTGGAAGAGATGATTCTATCTATCTGTCTATCATCTATCTATCATCTATCTACCTATCATTTTAAGTAGGCTTCAAACCCCATAGGGTGCTTGAACTCATAACCCTGAAATCAAGAGTCGGAGGCTCCACCGACTGAGCCACCCAGGCGCCCCCTGAGATGACAATTTAGAAGGGCAAACTGATGGGGGGGGGGTAATAGAGCATCAGGTAGACCTGGCTCCTATCATTTACCAGCTCTTTGATCTTAAGCAAACCTTCAACCTTTCCAGGCTTGGCTTTTTCTCTTGTGAAACAATGATTAGAAAACCTCCCTCGAAGGGTTGTTGTAGGTGAGATGCTTACTGCACAGTGAGTGCTCAACACTCAGTAACTATTGCTGTGATGATCATGGTCCCTGATATGTCCAATTAATCTGGGCCATTCCTTCTGCAAACAATTACGGAGCAGCACCTAGGTGCCAGGCACAGTGCTTGGCTCTAAGAATTGGGCCAACGAAACTTCACCCTCACCCTCAAGGAGCTTATAGGCCCGTGGGGGCAGCAGATACACAAATGGCTAAATCACAACATAATGCAATAAGTCCTTGGCCAAACTTGGGTCTTGCAGGATGCGTAGGAGTTTGCTAGGTGGAGAAGAGAGGAGAGGGCAGTGTGACAAAGGGAACAGCAGGAACAGAGACACGGGGGCAGGAAGGGCCTGGAAAACTGTCCTCTGTGGCTTCGAGTGGTGGGTGGCAGGGATCCAGCAAGCCTCTCTTCACCCTTGGAAGAGATTCCTCAGTGATCCCAGGGGCCAGGGATCAGGGCGTGAGCTCATCTCTTCCTGTCTCCCTGCGGTCACTGGTGCTCGAGGTGCTGAGTGCTGAGGGACTTGGTCCAGGTCACATAGCAAAGGACTCTAGGGCAATTACTTCCATGAAGGCCAAACTCTGTATTTGTTCTTTGGGAAAGCCGGACAAACCATGGCGTTTATATTCGTTTTCCTTTAAAAAAAAAAAAAAAATCCCATCCTTTATCAATTCATCCTTCCTTCCACCATCGTGCACGTGGACTGTCCCTGACATTGGCAATAGTTGTGCTCAGAAAAGGTTGCCTGGAAATTGCATCTCGTCTACTGGAAACCAGTATGAATCCGATTACCGTTACCGTCCCCCCACCACTCCCACCCTGTGAACGTCTTGAGGGTCTGGGGTCCTGTCTGGTCACCTCTCCAGTGTCGAGACTGTACCCAGCATATGGTAGGTACTGGGCAAACGTCATTTGAATCAACACGATCCAGACGACTCTGCTGACCTTTCAGGGACGTTCATCCCCAGGCTGGTTAAGGAAGGGGTGCCTCTGCCTTTTTCCCTGCATCTTCTTAGTTTCCCTTGCTCTTCGGTGGGGCCTCCCAGCCTCTCAGTCTGGAAGTTACTGAGCTCTAAACAGACACTTAAATGAACGAGCTCAGCCTTTAAAGAATCCTTTGAAGAAAGATGGCAACGTGACTAATCATCCCCTAATTTATTGGTCTGTAAATTTGCATTGTGCTACAATACATTTTTCTTAACGGAGGGCCCTCCCACACTGTGGACAAAGGCCATTTTAGCTAGGGTTGAGCTTCCCATTTAGAAGCTACAGTCTCTTTTCCAATATTAGTGTCGTTATTGTTTTAATGTCTGTAACAAGATCATATGTGGGCAGGGGCCTGGAGAAGGTAGGGTTGGGGGGGGGCAGGGGAGGGGCTTGGGCTAGGGCTGGGGCAAGGAGGGTAGGTGGGAGGGGGTGCAGGCAGCATGGGCCCCATCTTTGCCCCACCCCCTCTCAGCTCCAGCCTTTCTGTACCTGGACCGGCTACCCCACTCCCTGCCCTTCCCCCCTACCCCATGCCTCCCCTCTCCCCCATCCTGTAGCCTGGGGACAGGCTTGGGCAGGATTTATGGAGCTGGCCCCTGCGGAGAGGATCCGGGGATAAATCTCAGCTTATTTAGAAGCGTGATCTACATTTATTGCACTTAATGTGATCTTTAACGTGTCCAAGAGGGGCCCATAAATCCCAGCCTGGCCGGCTCCGCCAGCAGGGCCCCCTGGGCCTGGCCCCTCCCCTTGCTGGGGTGAGCTAGTGGGAGTTCCTGGGTCTGTTGATTCCTTTTGCTTGAGGCTTCCGCCCTGGCTCAGCAACCCTAGAGGGTGCCCTCCCTGAGCTGTCTGACTCCAGTGACCAGAGCCACAGGTGGGTTCCACCCGCGTGTACCCGGTTCTGCTGAGGCCGAGGCCCCTGTCTGGACCAGAAACCCCTCGTGCTTCTTTGACTAGGTAACTTCTAGGATCCCTTCCCAAGCTAGATTTGAAAATGCTCCGATTTTGCAATTAACAGGATGCAGCCACAGAGGAGAGAGGTGAGCAGAGCAGGGCGAGTGTTGTAATAACGTCCCAGGGTATCAGGCAGAGGTGGAGGAGAGGCAGATTCTAGCGGTACTATGATTTACTATTATTTTTATAAATACGAGCACGCGTGTATATGATACTAATGAGCCTTGCAATATGGATAGCATTTGACAATTTTTAAATCTTGTCCATGCCTATCCTTCCCACTTTCCAGATGGAACAGTGCTTGGAGAGGCCACATCTTCCCCGCATTCACAAGGTTACTGAACAGCAACACTGGGCTTCAGAGCTTGGTAGGATAGTCTCTTTTCAGGGTACCTCATTGCCCATATATGTGGTCACGCATAGGAACCACTGAGAGCACATGTGCGTGTGGGTACTCTATACACAAACACAGTGTACTTGGGACCACACCATGTGTATGAGGATCTGTCGGAGCACTCCCAGTGGGGATTCTGCAGACACAAGGTCACCATATATCACCATATATATTTGTGTGTGTGTGTGTGTGTGTGTGTGTGTGTGTGTCCCCTGTTGTCCCTGTGCCCCCCCCCCACCAAAAAAAGAAGCCATGCATTGCCATTAAGAGTGTGTTAGTTGCAAGCGTGTCTTTTGGGTGTGCGAGTGTGCATTTTGGGTGGGATGGGGAAAGGATGGAGAGAGAGCCCCGGTGAGCCTATTCTCCCAGTTCATTCTTTTCCCTGGGTTTGAGATGACTGTCCCAGCCTGACTTTGCCATCCAAGGGCAACATGCCCAGCCCCAAGAAACACATCTGTGCACACATCTGTCTGTACACGTGTACGTATGCATGCGAGACACAAGAGTATGAAGCCCAGGTCCCAGCAGGGCTGATGTGATCACTGGGACTGCCACTTGGGGCTGAGGGTTAGATGTTTTCTTTGGGTCAATTTCTAGAAATGGTGTCGTGTCTGTAATAAAGGTCTGCAGCTGAGTGTTGTATAAGAAATACCAGGGGACACATTAATAACTGCTGTTCCATTGAATTTAATGGAATGGTTACACTTCTGTGTATTATTTTCTAATTATAATACCAATCCATATTCATTGCAGACAATTTAGAAAATTGGGGAGGGGGGCATAATAAGGAAAAAAAAATAATGTGTAATTCTTCCATACAGAGATAACTAGTTTTTAACTTTTCCAAAGTAGATCCTATCAGATTTTTTTTCTCAGTCTGTATATATTTCTTAAAAGCTAGGATTATCCAATGAATCCTATTTTGAAAACTTTTTTCTTAACTTACTGGGAAATTTATCGGGAACTTTCTTGCCTGACATTCCACAGTCCCCTCCCCATTGTTGCCAGGGACACCTTGCTTTTAGGGCACTGATGAGCCATGATTTTCCTCCCCAAGGAGACATCCAAGTTGCTTTCTGGTTTTCATTCTTGTAAACAATCCCTGAGGCTATACCTCGATGCATCCCCTGATGGGCTCCTGAGATTAGATTCTCAGAAGTGGGATCGCTGGCTTGAAGGTTGTGCACAGTTGGGAGATTTCCAGTAACCCTTGCAGGATTGCTCTCCAGCAAGCAGGATCTGCACATGTCGCTCAGGGATGGGAGGTCCCCTTGATAACGCAAAGGGTTTTGTTTATAAAGGAGACGTTTGGGAGTGAACCCCTTAGGAGCAAGAAGCTAGGGTCACCTCGTTCCTTCTGCTGTGGCAGGGCGTGGGAGGGGCAGGGACAGGGAGATACTGCAGAAGTGATACTACCATCCTGCACCCCTTGTGGAGGACTGGCCTGGCCCTCGTGCCACCTGGTGCTCTGTCCCTAACACCCCGTCTGCAGTTCCCACCCAGCAGTAGGTACAGGGCAGGAACTGAGTCAACACGGGCGAGCGAACAAATATTTGTTGAAAGGACCAATGTTTGTTGAATGTTCAAAAATTTGCTGATAGAACAAATGTTTGTTAAAAGAACACTATTGTTCTTGGAAAAGCTCCTGCTGATTCACAGGCTATTTTCCCTTCTCTGGGGTCCCTGGACTAGAATGTAAGCTCAGAGCTCACCTCAGCAGAGCCGCACAGGGGACAAGCGCCTCATCCAGACTCAGCCAGGCAGCTTCTGGAAGTCGGGCTGGTCTCTGTCATCTTTGTGACGCCAGGGTGCAGCACATTCCGCTCTCCCTGCTGTGCTAGAGAAATGGCTGAATGAATAAATGACTTGGTTTTAGACCCCTGCTTGGCGGGCTGCTGACTCCCCATGTGGCATAGAGCAGTCTGCTTAACCTCTCTAAGCATTGAGGCTTCCGCTCTCAAATGTAAAATGAAGAGACCAGTGTTTACCACTTGTTTTCTTCAAAGTTTTTAAATATCAGTTCTTTAATCAGTTCTTTTTCTCAAACAAGTCTTATGCCCAAGTGCTATCTTCCCTCCCTCGGTGGAACCCCTGAGGTTCCATGGCACACGGTTTGAGAACACTCAGCATCGTTCATCTCTGAAGTCCAGACTGACCCAAGGGAGCCATGACTGGGGCTGACATTGCTCGGCACCAGGAATTTACCCCCAAACACAGTTGATCTGTCCAAGAAGCTGTGAGGAAAGTGACTTCAATTCCAAGGGAGAGCTATGGATTAGATTAAAGCATTGTGTCGATGTCAAATTTCCCGGATTGTATAACTGTGTGCTCTGCGGTTGTCTAAGAGAAGACCATTATTTTTTAGAAAGTACACTGAAATAGGAAGGCAGGGAGCAACATCACACAGCCTACTTTCCAGTGGCTCAGAAAAAAAATATGAGTATATATGTATCAAAAAATAATAAACCAAACATGGCAAAGTGTTACAAAAGACGAATATGGATGCAGGATACACAGGAGCTCTTTGCCTTCTTCTTGCAACTTTTCTACAAGTTCAAATGATCTCAGAATAAGACGTTTTTTTAAGTCATCGATCTTTTTCAGAACACCTGGCCAAAAAAAAAAAATAAATAAATTTAAAATGTCCTATGAAAAAAGAAATGGAAAAGAAATAAGAAAGACTCCAAGGGAAGAGAAAGCAAGGGCATCTACGGGCCTGATCAGAGCCCGCCTTTCCTAAGGGGGATGCATGCAGCAGGGAACCCCCCATGTTAATTAACTCGCTGGCCAGAATCTGGGATGCGGCAAAGCTGGGGTTTGGATCCTTTTTTCAGAATAGCGTCATGACATGCTGGTGGTTCCCATTGAGGGATTTTCCTGGTGAATAAGAGCTGTAGGGCTGCTCCCTTCTGAGTCTCCTGAGGAGGGGAGAAGGTCCAGAGGCTATAGGAAGGTGATGCTTCCTATAAGAGGGAGAAGAGGTGGCAGAGAAGGAGGAAGTTGGGGGACAGGGAGGCTTCGGAAGCAGGAACTAGGTGACCACTTGGTGGAGATATTGTCGAGAGGATTCAAGAGCTGCCTCTGAGGCCCCCTCCAGCCCTGAGAGAAACTCAAGGGTCCGCAAGGGCAAGACATGCCCCCCACCCCCGCCCCCGTAGGTGCACATATGTGTGTGTATGTATTCATGCGCGTATGAAGGTGTTTGTGCACACGCACAAGCCCCTGTCCTTGTCTCTTCCTGCAGAATGGGGCTCCTGACCTTCATCAGGAACAAGCAAATGCGTGGGTACGTATGTGTGCGGGCTGGGCAGCTCACCAGCCTGGGGGGCCCCGGAGAGGTCCTCTGTCGCTTCCCCGCGATCCTGAAATCCAACAAGCTCCAAAAGCCAAATTTTCACCTAAGTCGTGAGTCTGTAAAACACAACTTGAACCGTCACAAGGCTATTTATGGCCTTTGTTTTTCCCACTTACCGTGAATATTCATGCATTTCACTGCAGAAATATTAACATGTTTGCATACAGAGTGCTGCTCAGGCCCCACAGGGGTTATTATAAACTCTGTGGTATGTGTACCGAATTACCCTTCTAAAATCTGAAAGGTTCTGAAGTCTGAAACCCCCAAGAGTTTCAGGCGAGGGACTGTGGACTTGTACTAGAATAAAATCGTAGTTTCCAGAACAAGGATGGGGGAAGCAAGTTGTAATGTGCCCCTGTGTGTGTGTGTGTGTGTGTGTGTGTGTGTGGAGCTTGGGTCTGGGTACCAGAGTCCAGCTATGAGCAAACTTGATCTCTGCAACCAGCCATCACTCCTGAAGTCGCAGAAGAAGATTCTTTCACTCGTTCATTTTTATCTGGAAGACGTCAATATGGCTGGGTGAAAATAGCAAAGCTCGCCCTATACAGACAATCCTAGGTAATGCACAGAGGGAGTAGGAAGCAGAGGGTGGGCTGGGGTTAACCACCCATCCCCACCCGCCAGGACAAGGCCTAGAGTGGTATCTCAGACAGGTCTCGGCCCGGTCTGCCAGCTGACCCCTTCTGACTCTGTCTCCAACCTGCCCCTTCCGCTTGTTCGTTTCCTGCAGGACCTGCCAAGTCCCAGGGCTGCTGTGCCAGTGGGGAAAAGCTGAGGTAGCAGAGGTGGACAGAGCTGAGCTATTGGGTGGGTGGAGCTGGTGAAGTGCTTTTCTCCCTCTTTCTGGGTTCGTTCCCAGCTCTGCCCTTTCCAGCACTGGGGTACCCATAACATACCACCTGCAGGGGAGAGAAGGCCGACAGCTGCAGTCCCGAGTTGGGACCCGTGAGTTGTGCCCGACGGAGGGAGTCACTCCAGCAAGCAGTCCCTCTCCCTCTCCGGTGTCTTCGGCTCTCTGCGCTCCACCAAGTGACACACAGGCAGCAATGTCCCCATGTTTAAAAAAAGAAAAAAAGTGGGGCGCCTGGGTGGGTGGCTCAGTCAGTTAAGCATCCGACTTTGGCTCAGGTCATGATCTCGCGGTTCGTGGGTTCGAGCCCCCTGTCGGGCTCTGTGCTGATGGCTCGGAGCCTGGAGCCCGCTTCGGATTCTGTGTCTCCCCCTCTCTCTGCCCCTCCCCTGCTCACACTCTCTCTCTCTCTCTCTCTCTCTCTGCTCCTCCCCCACTAGTGCTTGGTCTCTCTCTGTCTTTCAAAAATAAATAAATGTTAAAAAAAAATTAAAAAAGAAAAAGACCCTCTGTACCGAATGCACTGTGGTATCCTGGATTGGACTGGATCCTGCACCAGAGAAAGGACATCTGTCGAAAGCCCGGTGAAATCCGAACAAAATCTACAGTGCAGTTAATCGTATCGTACCAATGTCGTAGTTTTGACAAATAAACTGTGGTCATGGAGGTGGTTAGCATCAGGGGAAGCTGTGTAAAGACCGTATGGGAACTCTCTGTAGCATCTCTGCAAAATTCTTATACATGTAAAAATTATTCGGGCATTTTTTTAAAAAAAGATTATTTTAGAAAGTTCTCTCAATTCCACATCCCATCCTATCGTTTGTTTGCTTCCTGTTTTAGCAGAATGCTCCCAGAGAACTGTCCACACCTATTGTTAACAGTCCCCCTCCCCGGAGTCTGTGAGCCCACACACCAGTCAGGTCGCTGCCCGCCCCCCTCCCCCCCCCCAGATTGTCCTTGTCAGGGCCTCGATGCCTCCATGCTGCCCCGATGGCCGTCCCGGGTCCTGGCCTCGCCTGGCCTCTCGGCAGGAGTGCTGGTCAACCCCCCTCTTGAACCGCTTCCCTGACTTGGCTTTGAGACTTGGCTGTCCTTGTTTTCGCTCTTACCTCACTGACCTCCTTCTCTAGCTCTTGTGATGCGTTTCTGTTCTCTCTCAAACCTCTAGGTGTGGGCTGCAGCCCCAGACTCAGTTTTGGACTCTTCACTTACTCCCCAGGTGACCTCACCCAGCTCCTCCGCTTAAAATACCGCCCACGAGCTGACAGCTCCCAGGTCTGTGTCCCCCTAGACCACGCCCTACGCTGTCCACTCCCTGCCACTACTTGGGTGTGCAGTTGACCTCTCCACCTCATTGCTCGAGAACCCACCCCTACCTAGTACCCGTCCACCCCCCGCTTGAACCTCGCTCATTTTCGCCGTCACATTACATGGCAATTCCATCCTGCGGTTGGTCCGGCCCCAGACCTTGAATTTGTCCTTGACTTCTCGTTCTATCAGCACATCTATCCTCTCTCCAATGGTACGTCCAAAATCTGACCACTTCTCCCCACTGCTACCCCCGTCCCAGGCACATCATCTCTCACCTGGGTGAATTCAAAAACCTCCTCGTGGGCCTCCCTGTTTCTGTCCTTGGCCCCCCGAGTCTGTTTTTAAAAGAGCAGCCAGACAGCCTTTGCAAATAGGTCAGATCAGGTTGTCCTCAGTTCCAAGCCCCTTAATGACTTCCCATGTCTTTCATATGAAGAGTCGAGTCCTTACAGTGGCTGTCAAGGTCCTACACGACCTGGTGCCCCCTTTCTCTGACCTCACCTCCCAGCACTCTTCCCCTTGCCCCCTCTGCTCCAGCCACACTGGCCTTCTTCCTGACTTTCCCAAAGGTGAGGCACGTTCCTGCCTCAGGGCCTTTGCTCACGCCATCTCCTCCACCTGGAATGCTCTACCTCTCCACTTTCTTCAAGAGTCTGCTCAAAGGTCCCCTTCTCAGTGAGGCCTTCCCTGACTACCTTTCATAAAGCCCCCATTCTTTCCCCTCGTTTAGAGTCTCTGTAGCATTCATTATTATGTGATGCACCTCGTCCACTTACTTACTGTTCATTGTCTCCCTGACCAGACATCAAATCCAGAAGACAGAAACCCGATTTTGTTTCCTGCTAACTCTCTAGGGCCTGGGGTAGGAGCTGGTGGGTGAGAGTTGTGGGGTTTTTTTAATCAGCTTGCATGACTTGGGCTGGAAAAAGAATCCCTTGTTGGGCTGAACGCTGCCTGAAACATTCTCTGCCAGTTCTGGAGGCCTTTCCTGTACCTCCAGGGCTAAGGTAGCCTGGCTAGCTGGGCTTTGAGTGCCTCCCTCTCCCGCCGTGTGAATCCCCTTGCGGGCAGCATGTGGCCCGCGCGCGTGTGTGCCCCGGGTGCGTGAGAATGTGGAACACACTGGTGGCCGCGAGGCCCAGGTGCTCTGGTGGCTGCTGGGTGAGTCACTTGTCTGCCCTTCTAGGATCCCTGTGGCATCCCAGGGTGAGAGTGGGTCCGACACAGGCCGTGGACGGGTGGGGGGGGGGCCCAGGAAGCTGCAACCTCCTCCCGCCCCTCCTCTCCCACCCGCCTCCGCCTCCCTCTGGCTGGCTGCGAGGTCACCAGGCTGGTGTGGAGGGAAGAGGGCCTGAGTGGCCAGGGGAAGCTGGGGACCCTGTGAGGCTGGATGGCGGCAGCCCTCCCAGCCAGCGGTCTGGACCAGCTGCCCGGGGCTCGGCCCTGGTTCCCTGCTGAGGCCCCTGCCATGTGTGCCCCTCTCCGCCTCCCCTGCCTTCACCTTTGTCTCTCCACTGTTCCCCCAGCTCCCTTTCACCTCTTTTACTCTTCTCTCCTGTGTTTCCTTGCTTCCTTCCAGTCTGTGTCTGCCTGCCCCTTCCCAAGTCTCGCTCTCTATCTTCTTGCCCCTCTCCCCAAAACCTCTGGCAGCCCCTCTCTCTGCCCCTCTCTCCCTTTCTTCTTTCAGGCCCTCTCCCTGTCTGTCCGTCCGTCTGTCTAACTGTCCCTCGGCTGTGCCTGCCCTGGCTGCCTCCCTCTCTCCCCGCCGGCCCGTCCCGGGCTCTTCCTCACCCAGCCTCTGTCTCCCTGTCACCCTGCCTGTCTCTCCCCCTGCTTTCCGGGAAGGCGGCCGTGATTTACGAGCTGCGGACAGGGCCAGCTGCGGGTGCGGGAGGCCTTGATTACAGTTTCCCTGAGGAAGCTGCCTGCTCGGGGATGGCAGGGTGACAGCATTTATGCAGAGCAGCTCGGAGCACGGCTGTCAGCCCTAGACGGATAGAGTGCCGGAGAAGGCCCATTACTTCATTCACACCTCTTTGGGCAAACAATAAAACACTTACACACGGCCTTGACTCCGGAGAGCCTCCCCCTTAAACATTCCCAGCCTGGCCCAGAGTTTGGGCCTCTCTGATGGGAAGGAGTGTGGCGCGGGGGGTGGGGGTGGTCCCTGGGGAGGCCCACCGGACCCAAGCCCCAGAGAAAGCCCCAGACCTGGCTCCCAGCCTGGGCTTTGCCATTGCCCCAGGCCAGCCATTTCTCTCTGGGCCTCAGTCTCCTCATCCGTGAAATGGGTTGTAACGTTCACACAGGATAAATGAGGTGCAAAGCATGTAGAAACTATAGAGTGCCACGCGAAGTGAGTGCTGTTATCAACAGTAATTAAAATTAATATTCATGTTATCCTGGACAGAAGGGAAAGTATCCAGGATTCTAAACTTGACCCTGCTGAAGAAGGTATCCAAGCAAGTCTTGGGATACAATCCGAGGCTGACATCTGACTGGCAGAAAGCTATAAGGTTGGCAAAGTTACTTACTTTCCGCCTGTTTCCTGGGGAACCCCTCCACCCAAGCACCCAATTCGGAACCTTCATTCACAGGGAGGGAAAAGTGACAATTAACAGAGGCTACAGTGAAGGCCCCGCTCCATCCCACCTGTGGGCAGGTGCATTTTCCCCAGGACCTCAGGCACCATCCAGGATGTGGAGAAAGGGTTCGAGACTGATGTGGGGTGTCACTGACCCCGTCTTTCCAGAAACGAGATTGGAGTGGAAATATCAGTGACGGTGTAGTCGCCGCAAGCCGGGCACGTCAACCACCTCTGCCACCACCGTTCACGTACCACACCCCTTCCGGGTGCCAGGCACGAGCCATTTTCTGTCTGCCCCTTGCTTCATTGAGTGCCCCGGCAACCTTGCAGGGTGGGTACTGCAGCCCCCCTCTCACAGCTGAGGAAGCTGAGGCTCAGAGAGACTAAGCAGCTGGCCCAAGATCACACAGCATGAGATCGGAATCCTGCTCTAGAGCCCATGATCATCCCCCAGGTGGGAAGGGCAGCCGATAGGTGAGCTCTGGGGCCAGGGTCTCTGGGACTCAGTGCTGGCATCACCACTTGCCAGCTGTGTGACTTTGAACAGGCGGCTTGACCTCTCTGGGGCTGTTTCCTCACCCATGCACTGGGGAGGATGCCAATGAATAGCCCCTAGGAAGGCAGTGAGGATGAACGAGAAGATTCGCAGGAAGTACTGAGAGAAGCGCCTGGTACACACAGTATGCGTCCAGTAAATGTGAGGCCGTGATTCAGGCACACGGTGTCCATCCGTGAGCCTCAGACCAGCCAGTGCGCCCCGCCCCTCCCTGCTCCCCGGCCCCCATCATCCATCTCTGGTGCCAAGTTAATACCGGTCCTTTTAAGAGGTGAGGCAGGAGGCCAAGTTCAGAACATGAGGGCTTGGCCCACAAACAGACTTCACTCGGGGACTGAAATCCTTCCCCAGCCCTCCCCCATCCTCTCCCTGGCCCTCCCCGACAGCCCCCGACAAAAGCCTGAACAAACCTGCCCGGGGAAGGGCAGGGGCAGCAGAAGCCAAGGAACCAAAACCCGAATCTGCCCCTCTCCTTACATTGAACTCACTCCTCGAAGCCTCAATTTCCCCACCTCCAAAATGGGACTGATCGCACCTACTGGGAAGGGTGGCTGCAGAGATTAAACTAGATGATTCGGCAGCGTGATCATGAATCCCTGGGATGTTTACTGAGCACCGCCCGCCTGCCAGGCCGTGTTCCAGACACTGGGGACATGATGATGAACTAGACACAGTGTCTGTCCTCCCGAAGCTTCCCCTCTGGCTGGGGCTGTGGGAAAGGGCACCCCCCACGTCAACCGGGGTCACAGGGCAGAGTTCACACAGAAGGCACAGCAGATAGAATTGCCTGGGGCCTGAGAGCAGCGGGTGTCATGGCCAGTGGACATAGGTGACAGGGAGAGGCAGCCTGGGGTCCCGGGTGCAGGCACCGGGCACAGCTCGCCCCACAGCCGAGGCCTCCGGTTGTGGGCCAGCTGCCCACCAGTGCAGCCACATCCCCCAGGGCCTGCCTGCAGCCCCCAGGGTGAATTTCCCCACCACGGTCCCCATCCTCAGGGGTCTCCCCTCTGAATGGAGCCCTGAAGCCCAGAAATGACCCTCCAACTACAGGAATGAACCCGTAGAAACAAGACCTCTCTGGACCCCAGGGCACTTTGGTTATTCTGTCCTGAACGGGGAGGTCAAGGACTACGGGCTGGAGGCCGCTGGGCAGTGAAAAGGGGGAAATACTTCCTGCCCTTTGGCTCAGTCAGAAGGGGCTTCCTGGAAGAGGAGGTAATTTTAAGATAATAAAAGATGGTTGTGATGAGTGACATTTACTGAGAGCGTGCTGTCTGGGCACCGTGCAGGGCCTGGTGTGCACAGCATCTCATGTATCCCACACAAGCTGATGAGGCAAGTGCTTCCGGGGTCTCTGACCGTATGTGAGGAGGGACACTGGGACTCATCCACAGTGAGCGAGGGTCAGAGCTGGGATTCGGACCCAGGCTTGTCACTCTCGGAATCCACGTGCTTAACCAGCACACCCCAGGGGAGTCCCACGCCTTAGCGGCAGCATGGAAGACCAATGACGTGGGACTCCGAGGCCGCCGAAGCTGGACAGAACCCACAGCACCGGTGGGAGAGCAGAAGGACTGCTCTCCCCCACTCCTACCCACGTCTGCCCCTCATGCCCTCTAGGGGCAGGCTGGGCCCTGACAACTCACGTAGATGTGATGGGGAGGGAGCGTGGTGGCTGCACCAGCACTCTCGAAGCACCTGCTGTGCTCTGAGCCATGTCCATACCTGATTTCCCGTCATCCTCACCCCCCCCAAAGACACCATCAACCCACCAACAACATCGAAGGCCACCAAATAGCAAATCTTTATCCAACATCTAAACATGGGGACCAGGAGTGGGCGGGTGGGGAAGAACAGATGTGGGGGAGTCAAGGCAGGACCCCTGTTTTCAAGGGTCCATGGGCAGAGGCTGCACGTGCTCAGAAAGTTACACCAGAAGGTGGATTTCGTTCCGTGTCTCAGAAACACCAATCTGTGAGGGCTATAGGAGCTCCGAAGGGGTCAACGGCCCAGTGACCAGAGGGCTCCTGGAAGGGGGGTGCTCAAGAAAGGCCTTAAGCAAGCTTCTGGACCCTTCCCACATGCAGACACCCTGACTGCCTGTCGCCCGTGGAGCCCTCACGTGCCTGGAATGCTCTCCCCCTGGCCTACCTGGAAATACCGGCCTCACCTGCAGGATGGCCGGGGTCCCCGTGGGCCCTTCCCCGGCTTTTCCATCCCTCCCCGCTTCCTCTGGCACAATTAGCGGCTCTCCGAGTCCCTGATGGGATGACTACAGCTTATCTGAACCACCCCAGCCCACCCGACCTGCCAGTCAGAAATGTGCCGGCCTCTCCCCCAGGGCAGACACCGTGCAGGTGAGGAACCAGTAAGTAATGGATGAAAAGTCCTCCTTAGCACAGGACCCAAGGCACAGCAGGCCGATAACAACTGCGACTGCTTGATGTTGATGGGCACCCGGGAAATATTCTATGTTTATTTATTTTTGAGAGAGAGAGAGGGAGAGAGAGAGAGAGAGAATGAGCAGGGGAGGGGCAGAGAGAGAGGGAGACGCAGAATCGAAGCGGGCTCCAGGCTCCGAGCTGTCAGCACAGAGCCCGCCGCGGGGCTCGAACCCAGGAACTGTGAGGTCATGACCCGAGCCGAAGTCAGACACTTAACCGACTGAGCCACCCAGGGGCCCCGGGAAATATTCTAATTAAGCAGAATGTGAGGGACAGGTAAGGATAGGGGAGAGCACATCCCTCGGGAGAGGATAGGGCCGGGGAGAGTGGGGCAGGGGCTGGCCAGAAAGGAGCAGCGCGAGCAGGGAGGCAGCGCGTAAGGGGCCTGCGGTTGTGTGATCTGATGCCCGATGGGGGAGCTGAGTGGGGAGGAGGAAGGAGGGAGGCTGTGTGATCCTTCACCCAGATGGATGGTTCCAGCACCGGCCCAGACAGGTAAACAGCGGGGCTGGGGCCAGACACCCACCCCCACCCCATCCCTGCTGGCTCTGTACTGGTGACAACTCCTGTCAGGGCTTGATGAGAGGCTGCTGGCTGCTTCTGCCCCCTTGGCCCTGCTATGGGGTGGGAGATTTTCCCAAAGCGGGGGGCCGGGGGTTACTCTCATGAGCCGGATACACAAAGAAAGCTCAGGGAGAGAGAGAACGGGGGTCCTTGCTTTCTCTCTACCTCCGGAATTCAGGAGGACGCTGGTTCTGGCAGATCCTCTCTGTTAGTCAAGGCCCTTTCCTCCGGGAAGCCCTCCGGACCTGTCTCCTTTATCTCTCCCTGTAGTCACCCCCACTCCCCCAGGAACTGATCTCCCCATGGGGGGCCCCAGCTTCCACTGTCTGTCCCATTCACTTCACATTTGCATTAGTTCAGCACTAGCTGAAGCCCAGCTCAGCCCTCACTGGCCACGTGGCCCTTGGGCTGCCCTGATCTGTAGTCACTTCATCATCTACTTCATGGGGCATATAGGACAGAAACCCTATGCGGCAGATTTTGATCCTGGACCTGACACTTCCTGGCTTTGATCCTCAGTTTCTGCATCTGGAAAGTGGGGGTCTCCACAATGCTCCTCTCCCCGTGGTTTATGTGAGCACAAAGTGAGGCACCTGTGTGAAGGGGTTGGCCCGGGACAGAGACGGGAGCACTTCCTGAGCGTTAACAATGACCTCTTCACGGACGGGCAAGCACAGGGGCTCACGGGGGCAGCCCCGACTCCTCCCCTGAGCAAGGGCCCTCATTTCTCTGGGTCAGAGTAAGGAGTCTGGGACGGGGTGCTGGGGTCACGCACATTCCCCTAGAGTCCTGCCGACCCAGTGATCTGTTCGCTCACATTTCTACCCCACTGCAGTGGATATTATTTGGTTCCCTTTTATTCTTTGTATATTGATGATTGTTCAGCTAATGATTCTGAAGACATTCTGGCTGGATTTGGGGGAGATTGAAAACTTCCTCTGACCTGTGCCATATTTTGATTGGGGTGGGTGTCCTTTTAAAATTTGGTTAGACTTCTTTGGAACTCTTCGAGACAATATTTGCAGTTTTTTTTTAAAGCTTGAGATCTAGTCATCACAATGTGATTTTAAAAGGAGAAAGATTTATTCGATCTGAAGAGAAACCAGAGTATCATCACGATGTAATTTTCGTCCATAACACTTAAATTGCATGTTATCTGAGATACGCTCTCAGTTTGGGTTTTAGTTTCAGGAGCAACGGGAGAGATAACCCCCTTGCCCCAAAGCGGGAGCCGCCGTAACAGGTGAGGGACTCAAGCCTTTCAGGCGTGTGCACAGAGGGCAGAGGCTCACCCCCACCCCCAGAGCCTGGTCTAGGGGTCCTGCTGCGTTCCTAAAGGGAGCCACGAGGACGCCCCTGAGGAGAATCAAGACTGAGGCTGAAGGGAAATTCACCGCAGTCTCCCCGATGACCCCTCCATGTTTGTGGGGGAGGCAACTTAGCGTTGGGGGTAAAACCCGTCATCCAGGTCCCTTAGGTGGCCCAGAGAGGGCTGAGCCTCAGCAGAACTGAAGCAGCATCCCTCTGTCTCATCCATCCATCCTGTCTGTCCATCCATCCATTCCCCGGCCTACCCATCAGATCCATTCTCCCATCCACCCACCCTCCCCTCACCCACCTGCACAACCCTGCCCACCGCCCATCCATCACCTCGCTGCCCACCCCCTCACTCAAGCACCTGTCCAGCCATCCACCCACCAAGCACTCACTCATCTAGCCACCCACCTAGCCGTCTGTTAATCCCTCCACCTCTCTCTTGTTCCATCCATCCACCCATCCATCCATCCATCCATCCGTCTGCCCACCCATCCACCCACGCACCCACGCGCCATCCAACCACCCCCCCTGTCCATCTATCCACTGAATGATACATTTTTAAAAGGAAAAAAATAGAGACAACAGCAAGATCCCTGGGGTAAGAAAGTAGGGGGAGTCCAAGCATGTGAAAGAATCGTGTGGCTGACGGTGGTGAAGAAAAAGGTAAAGAGAAAGAGAGGAGCTTGAGGAGCCAGGCAGGGGGTCCCCCCCCGTAAGGTGTGAGTTTGGGGGCTGAGGCTGAGCCTGTCGTCCGGGGTAGGGAGAAGCCAACAGGAACCCCGACCCCAGAGCCCCTCTGTCCCACCCCCAGTGCCAGCACCACTGGTGACCTGGGTCTGGGTCGGGCTCCGCTTCTCATCGTTTGTGTGAACCTTCCTGGGCCTCAGTTTCCTCACTGGTAAAATGGACATCATCTTTCTACGTCCTGGATTTCGGGAGGGGCAAGTAACCGTTGCAAAGGGCTGTGCACAGGTATGGCCACGGGAGCTGAAGAAATTCAGGTGGGGCCTGAGGCAGCAGACCGGAGAGGGGCCGAGAGTGGCCATGACTCGTCCGAGTGGGCACCGCGGCCGGGGGTGGGGTTGGGCCCAGGCTCCTGGGCCGCCAGAGGGCTCCAGGCGTGGGGACACACACTTCTGACAGCAAGAAGTGAGCAGATGATGATGTTGAGAAGGGACGTGTTCACCCCCACTTGCCCAGTGCATTGAATAGGAAATGTCACAGCAGGACATTTAAGAGAAGGTTTCCATGCGCCCCTCACCCCCCCCTCACCCTGGCACCCTCTTCGCTCGTATCCGCTGTTGGGGAACATGAGGCAGGGGGCCCTCGAGAAAGAGCATGTGCTTCGGATCAGATGCAGCTGCCTCTGGCCACGCCGTGTTGACCGGGCTGGTGACCCGGCTGCAGACGGAGGGCGGGTAGGTGGTTGAGAGGAAAGATGACAACGCCCCCCTCCCTCTCCCTCTGTTCTTGCTTTGTGCCAGAAAAGTATTTAAGGCTGATGTAAAGTACCTGGCACACAGCGAGCACTCATTCATCCAAAAGCGTTCCCGGGGCGACCCCTCAGTGGCCGGTGCCCCCTGCCTCCCCGGCCGAGCCAGCACCCACCTCTCCCCCGGGACCAGAGGAGAAGGCGGGGGTGGGGGTGGGGGTGGCGCGGGGGCTCCAGCAGCTCCCCTGGGATGATGTCTCAGCGATACGGGCTGGGCCGTGAAACACACGCCGCTTTATGGAGCATCCCGGAATCTGGAATGACCGTTTCTTTCCATGCGCTCGTTCATTGCCCAGACTTCTGCATAGGTTCTGGCTTCCCTAAGTGCCGGGGTGTGGGGGGGAGGTGGCTGGGGGCCCTCAGGCCTCCCACTGGCCTGGACACGCGGTTTACCGAGCCCTGGGCTGGGGAGCAAGTGGTGCGCTGAGGGTGGGAGGTGTTGTCCCACACAGACAGACAGACAGACAGAGCTGAGACGGCCTCCGAGCTTAGTCACTGTTTCAACTTTTCACATTTGAACTCAAGACAGCAGATGTCAAACTCAGGCCCTTGCCCAGACTCCCACACCCACCCTCCCTTCTCCGGGCCCCTCTTCCTCCTCCTCCCCACCCCCCACCCCTGCCTGGAGTTTATGGATGGCTCCCAACCTCCCCTGACACTGTGGGATCCTCACTTCCTGTGTTTATCTTGGAGAGCAATGGGGCTCTCTCCTCTCGCCCCACGCAGGTTACAGTGAGCGAGCTCACGCGTGTGTTTGTGCACGAGGCTTGAGGGCGTTGGCGTACCGGGGAGTGTGGCTGGCCTTCCGAGGCCCGTGTGTCCCCCGAGAAGGTCTGGAGGGGTGTGCGGGGCTGGTGCCTCATCTCTGAGCTCCTGACCCGTGCACTGGGGTAAGGGCGATGCGCGAGGGACTGAGCGTACGGGGTGCACCCTCACGCACCAGCCCCTTCCGGCCTCAGGCCGTCCATAGTCTCCCAGTTTGCCAGGAGAGAGAGGAGGCCCAGCGAGGTGACATGGCCAGAGCAAAGCCAGAGAGCAAGCCGCGATGTGGGTGGAGGGGACTCCAGGACTCAGGGCATTCCTTTTCTCTTTCTTCCCGTAATAGCTATGGGGGGGGGGGTCCCCTGAATTAAGAACATAAAAAGTGTAATGAAGAAAAATAAAATAGTCCACAATTCCATCAGAACCATTGTTAACATTTTTGGGTACATCCTCCCAAACTTTTTACACACACACACACACACACACACACAGCTTTAATTAAAGAATAAAATTCTATTATGCATGTTGTTTCCTTCTCTCCCTTCTTCCTTCCTTTCTGTCTGTTTTACTCTTCATTATAGAAAACTTCCACAGACACAAAAGAAGAGAGAATACCATAAAAACACCACCCCACAGGTGCTAGGCACAGGCTCGGGGTGGAAATCTCTGTCCTGGCCCTTGATTCTTTTCTCAGGACGCCTCCCTCAGAGAATTATCTAGACCAAGGGAGCACAAGGGTGGGGAAGATTCCTCTCCCAGTGCTGAGCCGCACCCCCCAGGGCATGGTCACCAGTTTCCCGCCCACCACCCTCCCCCGGCCTGCAACACAAGAAGGGCCTGATTCCCTCCCCTTGGTGACACCAGAGGCCCCGTTCTGCAGACCAAGAGGGGTCAGAAGGGTCTCAGAGGGGTGGGACCTGAGCAGAGAAAGCCTGGACCTCCCCCATGTCCCCTCACAGGTTCCCTGGCCCCACAGCCGACTCTGGCTTCCCTCCTTCTGGATCCCCTGTCTTCCCACTCCAGAGGGAGACCCGCTCAGGAGCAAACAGACATAGTCACCCTAAGGTGCCACTGCCCGGTGACCGGTTTGTTTTCCGGCACGGCGCTGCTCACCCATGAGGCACCCCAGGGTCCCAAAGGTGAGCAAGGCACTGTATACACAGCTGTGGCTGAGGACTGTAGCCAAGGCACATTCATCTTGCTCAGCCTCAGTCTTTTCATCTGTGAAATGGGGCTGATAGCGGCACCTCCCTCTTTGAGTTGCTGTGAGGACGAATAGAGTCATACATGGAAAGTGCTTGATGCATGACAGGAGGTCAATATTATTGCTGTACTCAAGGGAGCTGATGCCTGAATGTGAAGCAGTGGGTCGGTGGCAGAACCGCCCCCTTTACCCAGAGCAATGAGATAAAGGACACATCCTCATGGAGATACAGATAAGTCATTACAACAAAGGATTATATATAAATGGTGCCAAGTGCCATTAGGAAAATGGGTACTGACCTGGGAACCAGATGGGGTTACTAGTTGGAGGCCCCCCCGAGGAGGTTTTGTTTAATTGGAGGCCTGAAAGATGAGAGGTCTCATGAAAGGTGGGGAGAAGAGTGCTCCAGACAGAAGAACAGCACGTGCAAAGGCCCTGAGGTCAGGGATGACTTTGCTGAGTTTAAGAACAGAAAGGCAGCCAGAGTGGCTGGAGCAGAGTGAGTGAGCTGAGAGTGGCCAGACAGCACTGGAGGGGTGGCACCTGGGGGTCATTCATCCGTACCCTACCTTTAAGCTCTGCCAAGTTCCCTTAGCTGGCATGTGGATCCACCTGTCCCTGGACAGGCCTTGGGTCTCCATTTCCTTTTGCCTCCCTTAGTACCTTGTCTCAGGCTTTGCACCCAGGGCCCCTCAAAGCCCCTTCTCCGGCGGGACGGCACCTTTTCCAGGCCTCTCCAAACTTTGCAGCCCTGACTTGGCCTTGACCAGAGTATGCAGTGGGCCCAGGGCCAGGCCGGGGCTGTGGGAGGCCGATCTCCCTCCCGCTTTCATCTGCGGGCAAGATCTCTTTCATCGGATCTGTTGTTTTTAGACCATGTGCTGGACGGCGGACAGCGAACGAAAGTTCAGGAACGCACCCCTATAAATCTGCACAGAATAAAGGAACAGTCCAAGCGTCGGGGTGTCTGATACTCCATGGACCCTCCCTCCCCCTCGTCCGGCTGAGAACTCCTTGGGGCCTGCCGTCAGGGGACAAGCTGGGAAAACTGAGGAGCCCGGGTGGGTGGCAGACAGAACAGAGCTGGAGAACCAGACAACAGCAAGCCCGGCACCAGGGGGGCAGGGATTTGCTCAGCATCACGCGGCGCGTTGGGCCAGAGCCAGACGAGAACCCGGGGCTTCTGACTCGGTTCTGCGGAGGGCCTGAGCGTCCTCTGGATGCCGACACCGCAAGGAAGTTGAGCAGTTTCTGTGAAAACGTCTGGTGTGGGATGGCCCCCAGGCCGGTGTCGGGAACTCGGACCAGCTGGGTGACCTTGGGCAAGGGGTACTCCCCTGAGCCTCTGTCGTCCCGCTACAAAAATGTCGGGAGGCTCTGAAATCACATGAAACCGCACATGTCGAGGAATTCCGTGAGCCGAAAACTACTGCATCTGTTCAAGGCTCCGCAGCTTTGTTTTATAATTATTTGTCATTTTTTTAACCGCCAGCTCTAGGCTCCATTCTGGTGGGTCATTCTCTTGCTGTCCAGCTCAGGTTAAAGGTGATGGGATTGGTGGCAGCCAGACTAGTGGGCACGGAATATTTAGCAAACAGCTCAGGGTTGATCCAGCATGCGGAATCAACTTGCACGCCTCCACTGACAGGCAGCTCACCACCGACAGACGCCGCCATGTTCCGTGGTGGAGCAGCTCTGATTGGGTATAAAGTGCCTCTTACACTGAGCTGAAAAGTCTGTTCCTCATGTTGATGCCACTGCACCTGGACGATCCCAGTTACGTACCCATTTCTGTGGGGATCCTTCCAGAATCCCATGGCCCCGAATGAGCTTCCCAGTCTGACTCTGGTTTCTGGGGCGTTTCTCTTCTCTTTTCTGAGTTTTCTACAATGAGTAGAAAACCTTTTTCTATTTTTTTCTTATGTGTTTTCTATTTTTTTTAATTTTTTAATGTTTATTTATTTTTGAGAGACAGACAGACAGATCGTGAGCAGGGGAGGGACAGAAAAAGAGGGAGACACAGGATCCGAAGCAGGCTCCAGGCTCTGAGCTGTCAGCACAGAGCCCGACGCGGGGCTCCAACTCAACCATCTGTGAGATCATGACCTGAGCGAAGTCAGACACCCAACTGACTGAGCCACCCAGGTGCCCCTGCTTTTTCTATTTAAAAAATTTATTTTAAATTGTATTATTTGTGACCACCCAACAATACAGAATATAGGAAGAGGAAATGAAGCTCTCTCCATGCTTCCCCCTGTAAACACATTGTTATTCCAATCCTGGAGAACATCGTTCCCAACTTCTCAGTATCTTTGGTTATGTATACACTAAACGCAGACTGGCACGGAGAATGCAGAGAAGACTGCTCAGCGTGGGGGTGGACCTTGTTTGCAGCCTGCACTTGAATCCTATCTCTTAACCTCAGTTTGCTCATCTGTAAAACGGGGCAGTTATGGTCCCTATTGCCCAGGATCTTCATCCTAATGCACACGGCGCACTAGACCAGTGCGAAGCACGTGGGAGCCGTCACAGGCATTTTGTTTTTTAAATTAAAAACAAGTGGAATCCTACGTACCTTTCTCTCTGCAGTTTGAGTTTTTCATCATGGACAGCTTTCCTGGTGGGCACAGGTACATCCATCTCATCTTGTTATGAGCTGCAGAATGGCATGTTATGCGACTACATCTATGATTTATCCGCTTTTTTTTTTTTAAATGTTTTTAATTTATTTTTGAGACAGAGAGAGACAGAGCATGAGCAGGGGAGGGGCAGAGAGAGAGGGAGACATGGAATCCCAAGCAGGCTCCGGGCTCCGAGCTGTCAGCACAGAGCCCGACGTGGGGCTTGAACTCATGGACCGCGAGATCATGACCTGAGCCGAAGTCGGACGCTCAACTGACTGAGCCACCCAGACGCCCCTATCCACTTTTAGTACCAGGAAAAGTCACTTTTAATGAAAAGCCCCAGACTTGAGGCTGTTGGTATCATTTTTTTCCAAGGAAACGCTTTGATTCTGTCACTGGCGGTCCATGGTGGCCCTGAGGATTAGGAACCCAGCTTTCACCAAGAAGGCAGCTGGGCACAAACACAATTTGGCCCCGGTTGGTGGCAGTGGTTTGGAGAAGGCGGAGGTTGGGAGAGGCTGGGAGAGGGAGAAGTGACCCAACAGTGCTGTGGTGCAGCTAGGGCCCTACAGACGGGGGGCATCGTGTGGGCAGGGCTACTCCTGGAAGGCTTCCTGGAGGAGGCAGGATCTGAATGGTCTTGGGAGGAGCAAGAGAGAGTTGGACAGATGGAGAGTGAGTTGGGGGAGGTGTACTCATGGCAGACGTGAGTCCGTGAGGAACTTGGGGTATCTAGAACTCAAGTCCACACAAGGGAAGAGGAAGGTTTGGAAGGGAACACGTGGGTTTGCCCTGCCAGCAATGAGGAGCCACTGAAGATTCTGGAGAAAGGGAGTCTCCACTCTGTGTGACCTTGAGCAAAGCTCTAAGCTTCTCTAGGCCTCAGCTGCCTGTGAGTTCTGGAACCGACTTGGGGACCTGTGGGGGGCTACTTACGAGCTGAAATTTGGGATGGGGCCTGCTCCTTCTAATCAAGGGGACCCAGAAGATGGGGGCAATCCCAGAGGTCGTCCCAGCCTTCAGATCCCTGCTTCACAGAATTCAAACCGTTTCCTTTCCTTTTAACCTGCTGGCTTTCCAGGGAAATCTGATTTTGCAAACATGTTTTCTTAGCCGAGGGGAAATGAGCGCTACGCAAACAATGAAGATAGCTGTGTGCGATAAGGGCCTCCGGCTGTTCGGCTGTCGGTCCGGCCAGAATGGAAAAGAGGGACTGGGGTAGGGGTGGCCCTGGCTCCACTGACTGCCAGTGGCGTGGGGTAGACACCAGGCCTCAGAATGTCTGGCTGGCCGGGGCCTTGGGCCTTATGTAACCCGCGCACGTGGGGACACAGAAGCCCAGAGAGGGAAGAGGCTTGCCCGGGGGCACACAGTGTGAGGGCCTAGCCCTCTGGCTGTGCTGTTTCCCCTCTCCAGCCGGAGGGCCGGCAGACTCCCTTCTGTCCGAGGCAGGCTGTGCCGGTTAAGCCCGCACTTGGATGTAGAGTTTGGCCAGTGGTGGCCCTGGCGGGTCCCGCCCAGGTCGGGATTCATGGAGAGGGAGGACGCGGGTGCTCAGGGTCAAGGACTGGGGGACATGAGGGCAGTGGAAGAGAGGCGTGTCTTCTGCCCCCACACCTGGTTTTGAGCCGTGATGGAGAAAAGAAGGGGGGAGGAAGAGAGCTAATCCATCGTCAAGGAGACGGTGTGAGACCCAGGGCCCGGGTCCGGCCGTCAGGTGACAACTTCTGAAGGAGGATTGGCCTGAGCCCACCCTATGCCCACCTCACTGTGAGCCCCACAGCAACCGGGGCACCTGGAAGTTCAAGGTGAAGGAGGTGGAAGGTGAGCACCCCTGCTGAGGCTTTTTTGCGGGATCACCTGGGGCCAAAGGCGCCTTAACAAGACGTTGAGACTATGAGCCGACTTCTCCGCAGGCAGACGGGAGAAGGCACTGCTCCGTGGGAGGTGCTAGAAGTCCGTAGCCTTCCGGCTGGGGGTGGGGAGGGGGCTTGGGGGGGCAGACGAGGCGAAAGAACCTTCCTTATCTGGGTGTCAATGTCAGCGCGACCTCCTGGGTTCCTGCAGGCTGGTGAGGCCCGGGGACAGCTGGGTTCCAGCGAGGTCTCGGCACCCTTCGCAGCAGGCCCAGCGGCTCGGGTCTGCCGGGCGGACCCTCAGTTCGGGAGGAACAAGCCTCCTTTGCCCTCCGGGATGCCCGGCGCTGTGCCAGGAGCTTGACAACCTGGTGGGGCTGATGTTCGTTCCATTTTCCAGATGGGGCAAACCTGAATGTCCTAAACTGTCCCGAAATGCCCTTAAGAATGAATGACCTTCCCTCCCACTCTGCAACTTGTGCTTTTCCAGTAGAGTTTCTGGCACTGCAGGGGACTGAAGACGGCGGGGGGGGGGGGGGGGGGGGGGGGCTGGTGGTACTTGCGGAGGCACCCGCGGCTTCAGCCGAGGACCAGGAAAGGGGACCGACCTCCTCAGAGGCCCCCACTCTCCCCTCGCAGCAGCCCCTAGTTCCCCTTCGGGACCCAGGGATATGGATGCTTCCCCACATCATTCGGTCTTCCCGGGGGCCACTCCGCTTGGAATCGCTGCCCCGCAGAAGGCACAGCCACACCCCTCCCACTGTCTTTGGGGGCAGGAAGGAGCCAAAGTCAGTTCAGCCAATATCTCATGCTTGCCTCTTTGCCTGACCTAACCTTGAATGATGCCAGTCGAAAATACTGAGGGTCTCGAAGCGCCCACCTTTCTTTTCCTGGTTGTCATCCTTTCCTGAAGCAAATGTCCCTTGTAAACTCTCTGGGCCTCAGTCTTCCCACCGATAAAATGGGGTCATAGGAACATCACCTCATGGGCCTAGCCTCTCTCTAGTGACTAACACCAGCACTAAGCAAACCTGCTTCCGACCATAGACAAGACTAGGTTCTCTGTCAGCTTCCTATCCAAGCCGGCAATGGCAGCAGCCCGCGGGAGGTCATGCGTGGTCTGGACCCCAGTACCTCTACTTACCAGCTTACTTCCCAGTGACCTTGGACAAGTCCTTGCGCCTCCCGGGGCCTCTGTTTGCTCCTGTCTCGAATGGGGACATGTTGAGTTGTTTTGAGAATTAAATGAAACTCGGCCCAGGACCTAAGTATTTTGTTGGTGCTCAATAAACATCAGGCTCGAGTGCAGCGGAGAAGTGCCCAGAACGCAGGGAATGGAGTGTTTTGGCCCCAGGGACACCGTATCCATCTCACTCTGTTAGGATCCCAAGTGCTTTTCCCAGGGCAAACAGCAGACGGCAGGCAGCCCGCCAACATGGGCCAAGAACCATCCTCCAACCCCAACATCAAAAACAACAATAGAAAAGGCCGAACATCAAAGACTGAAAAG
>NW_026058100.1:51042-70339 GCF_023721935.1 Panthera uncia | reverse complement strand
AAGATATGGTATGTGTTTGTATACACACACACACACACACACACACACAATGGAATATTATATTACTTGGCAATCAAAAAGAATGAAATCTTACCATTTGCAATGTGGATGGAACTAGAGGGTATTAATGCTAAGTTAAATAAGTCAGTCACAGAGAGACAAATATCATATAATTTCACTCATGTGGAATTTAAAAAAACACTACAGTTGAACATAAAGTAAGGGAAGGAAAAATAAGATAAAAACAGACAACGAAGCAAACCATAAGAGACTCTTAAATACAGAGAACAAACTGAGGGTTGCTGGAGAGGAGGTGGGTTGGGGGGGATGAGCTAGATGGGTGATAGGCATTAAGGAGGGTACTTGTTGGGATGAACTTTGGGGGTTGTATGTAAGTGATGAATCACTGGGCTCTACTCCTGAAACCAGTATTGCACTATATGTTAACTAAGTTGAATTTAAATAAATACATTTAAAAAGTAAAAATAAAATAATAAAATAAAATAAAATAAAATAATAAAATGAAGGATTATAACGGGCCAGACATCTCAATATGAATTGAGGGGAATAAAAGAAACCCTATCCTCAGGATGTTTTATTTATTTTAATGATGAGGAAATAGGTAGATTAGCATGTGGTAGAGAATTGACCATTGTGTTTAGCATGATGTCTACAGTTGGTAACCCAATTGGAGCTCCTTTGGGCAGTAATGAAAATTAAGGGCTTAGGATATGTGGTAAATTGAATAGATTGGGGAAGATATTCCACATATCTACACTGTTTCTGTCCTGGGTCTCTGATCAGAAGAGCATTAAACGTGTGGGTAAAATCCAACATTTTCGGGAAAAATGAGAATAAAAATTTGTTTGAACTAAATGAAAGTTGCATTGCTGTTGTTGCATTGCCGTCGCTTAGGATGAGGACACAGTAAAAATAAGTATCGTGTTTTTAAATTTTTTTTTTAATGTTTATTTATTCTTAGAAAGAGAGAGCATGAGTGGGGGAGGAGCAGAGAGAGAGGAAGACACAGAATCCGAAGCAGGCTCCAGGCTCTGAGCTGTCAGCACAGAGCCTGACGCGGGGCTTGAACTCACGAACCGTGAGATCATGACCTGAGCTGAAGTCGGATACCTAACCAACTGAGCCGCCCAGGTGCCCCAAGTATCGTTTTTAATAAAAATTTTCTGCGAAGATAAACAGGTAAAGAGTTAAACAAGGGAGGGTTTTATTTCCACTGATGTTTTGCATTTTACAGATGATATTAAGAGTTTTTTCCTTAAATTTATAATGACTTTAGACACAGGTTTATGACGTAGAAAACACACTAGACTTGGGAAGAGGTGGGGTTTCTATAGTTCAAGTGGATGGTTTGTTTTAGATGGAGTAGATGTGTGTCCCCTGTAACAAACGTGGATGAAGGGCATGCATATGCAGTTGAGGGTAGCAGAGTAGATAGATTTACTGGTGATAGCAAGAAGGTATTTGAAGGTGCTCATGGTGGCTTTCTCTACAAACAAGGAGGCAAAGTCTGCAACAGACACTGAGAGTTGAGGAAGTGCTGCTGAAGTTTTGAGGAACGGAGGGTAAGAATGGAACGTCCATCTTGGGGAATGGAAGAACAAGTATCCTGGACCTATAGGCAGCTTCTCTGGTTGTGATGAATGCTGGTTTGAAATCGTTGGTTTTAAGTAGTAAGTGAGACTGATACGGTGACGCGGAGAGCTTTCAGCAGAATTCTGATGTTGGGGGGGGTGGGGGGAAGGCAAGGAATTCGAGACTTCCTTGATTATTAATTGATTATAGTGCTGAACTATCGATTCGAGTCAGGAGAGGGAGGAAGTGAGGACATGAGGGTAGGGTGATCAATTGTTTAAAATAATAAACTAGTGATAGGTAAAGGAATGAATATCTCATTGGTTCAGCAAATTGATAGATGAGTATTATAGGAATAAATGGGCTAGAGGTGCTGATGTTCATCGAGGGAGACGTTCGAAATCACGAGTTTGGAGTGTGTAGCCTAAGTTCCAGGACGTGGCAACAGAACTGTGTGCCCTAGATGGGCTCTAAGGGAAAGATCAGGAAAGTCAACAGCTCGAGCAATGAGGTAGCAGGATGTTGAACGAATCACCTACATAAGTGATTTTTAATCATATAAGATCTAATGCTCTCTTTCATCACAGTTTTTTTTATTTATTGAAGTCATGAAAAATTAGAAGTAAATATTTATAACCTATATCACAGATAGAGGGCTGATCCCTCCTATTATAAAAGCGCTTTTAAAAAGGTTTTGTTCTTGACAGGCACACGCCACCCTGGCTGCCTTGTTAAACACAACTATAAAGCCTGGAGGGAATGAATGGAGGAGGTATTTGGGGACTCTAAAAAGTAAATAGTGTGGTGCCTGGGTGGCTCCGTCAGTAAAGTGTCTGATTGTTGGTTTCAGCTCAGGTCATGATCTCACAGTTCATGAGTTAAAGTGCTGTATTGGGCTCTGTGCTGACGGTACAGCACCTGCTTGGGAATTCTCTCTCCCTCTCTTTCTGCCCCTCCCCTGATTGCGTGCGCGCGCTCTCTCTCAAATAAGTAAACTTTTTTAAAAAATTAAAAAATAGTAATAGGAATATTGGGAGCGAAACCAGAATTCTGAATACTACTTTTATAGACTGACATGTGTTTCCCCAAAATTCGTATGTTGAAGTCCTAAACCCCAATGCGACTGGATTTGGATATAAGGCCTTCCAGGAAGGAATTGAGGTTAAAGAGGTCTTAAAGGTGAGATCTTAATCCAGTAGGTCTGGTGTCCTTATAAAAAAAAAGGAAGAGACACAGGAGTGTATGTACAGAGAAATGGCCATGCTCGGACACAGCAAGAAGGTGGCCATCTGCAAGCCAAGGTGAGAGGCCTCCTCAGAAATCAGCCCTGCCTGGGGTGCCTGGGTGGCTCATTCAGTTAAGTGTCCCACTTCGGCTCAGGTCATGATCTAGCAGTTTGTGAGTTAGAGCCCCGCATCAGGTTCTGTGCTGGCAGCTCCGAGCCTGGAGCCTGCCTCGGATTCTGTGTCTCCCTCTCTCTCTGTTCGTTCCCCGCTCGCATTCTCTCTCTCTCTCAAAAATAAATAAAGATTAAAAAAAATTTTTAAAGAAAAAAAAAAGAAATCATTCCTGCAAAAACCTTCATCTTGGATTTCCAGGCTCCAGGACTGTGAGAAGTATATTTCTGTTGTTTAAGCCCCCCGGTCTGTGGTGTTATGTTATGCAACCTGGGAAGCCTGGAATAACTATGAAATTAGCCTGAGCCATCCAAAATAACTCTGCATATAAAGAAATCCAGAAAACTCCAGCTCGCATGGGAAAAGTAAATCAACAGATGCCAACACAGAGATGACACAGATGTTGGGATTTTGTGACAAAAACTTTAAAGCATCTATTCTACAAATGTTCCAGTAAGCTGTGAAAAATATTATTGAAATCAAATCATTACTAAAAAATGAGCGATAAAAAAAAACCACTAGCTGGGGCGCCCGAGTGGCTTGGTTAAGTGTCTAGCGTCAGCCCTGGTCATAAACTCACAGTTCGTGAGTTCAAGCCCTGCATCGGGCTTTCTGCTGTCAGTGCAGAGCCCGCGTCGGATCCTGTGTCCTGTCTCTTTCTGCTCCTCCCTCCCTCTCTCCTGCTCTCTCTTTCTCTCAAAAATAAATAAACATTAAAAACACATTGTATTGGCTCAACAGCAAAACGGAGGTATCAAAAAGAAGAGCCTGTGCACTGCAAGAAAAATAAAGAGAAATTATTCAGTATGAACAAAAAAGAGACAAGATAAGATTGGACACATGAGCAGATCCTCAGTCTTCCAGGACAAAATAAAATATACAACATTTGTGTCAGTGGAATCCTAGAAGGAGAGGAAAAAGTATGTCATTTTAAGGGTGCCTGGGTGGCCCAGTCGGTTGAGCATCCGACTTTGGCTCAGGTCATGATCTCGCAGCTTGTGAGTTTGAGCCCTGCATCAGGCTCTGTGCTGACAGCTCAGAGCCTGGAGCCTGCTTTGGATTCTGTGTCTCCCTCTCTCTCTCTTCCCTTCCTCTGCTCATGCTCTGTCTCTCTCTGTCTCAAACATAAACAAACATTTAAAAAAATTTGAGACTCGAACAAAACACTAACATTTAAAAAAGAAAAAAAAATGTATTTTTAAAAAGATATAACCCTACAACGTCAAGAAACTCCGCAGACTCCAAACAGGATAAACCCAGTGAAATAAACATCTAGACATGGCAAAATTAAATTGAAAGCTAATGAAAAAGAAAAATACTTGCAAGCAGAGAAAAATGACATATTTTTTGTGTATATAGGGAAATGATGATTCAAATTACTACAGATTTCTCGTCAGAAACCACTGAAAGGAAATGGCACAACATATTTCAAGCACAAAAGGAAAGAACCTGCCAATCCAAAATTCTGTATTCAGCAAAAATATCATTCATGAATTCATGAAATGTGGACATATTTAAGTGAAGGAAAACTACTGGTGTATGTTGCCAACATGACATTGTTTTTTATTCATCTATTTATCAAAAAAACAAAAAACAAAAAACAACATTTTGAGCATCTGTTGTGCACAGGGCTCTTTTTAAGGCATAAGATAGAGTAATGTCGGCTATAGATATAGATTCTGTAGTCATTCAAGCTAAGAGATTATCTGGAATATGTTGATTGAAGATGAGATTTGGGGGGGAGGTCGGGCATCTGGGTGGCTCAGTCGGTTAAGGGTTGGACTTTGGCTCAGGTCATGATCTCATGGTTCTTGAACTCAAGTCCCACATAGGGCTCTGTGCTGACAGTGCAGAGCTTGCTTGGGCTTCTAGCTCTCTTCCCTCTCTGCTCCTTGTGCCTTCTCCCTCTTTTTCAAAATAAATAAACTTAAAAAAGAGAGAGAAATTGGGTGACAAAACACAGTGCTCAGTTTCTCAAAGGGGAGATAAAAGTGGTCTTCATAATGACTTTCCAGTATGGTTTCCACCAGCCACACATGGCTGTTGATCACTTGAAATGTGATTAGTTTGAAGGGAGATGTTGTGTCGTTACAAAATACGCATCAGATTTTATAGAGTCAGTGTGAAAACAGCATGTAAAATATCAATATTTTTTATAATGTACTGTGTTGGTTATATATAATTAGTATTATTAGAAATATAGAAATAATTAAAAATAATATTAGCGAGTTAGAAATCAGAAAACATTAGAAATAATATTAGAAATAATTTCACCTATTTTCTTTTTACTTTTAAATGTGGATAAGTCCTGGGGTGCCTGGGTGGCTCAGTCGGTTAAGCAACCAACTTCAGCTCAGGTCATGATCTCACGGTCCGTGAGTTCGAGCCCCACGTCGGGCTCCGTACTGATGGCTCAGTGCCTGGAGGCTGCTTCGGATTCTGTGTCTCCCTCTATCTCCCCTGCTCATGCTCTGTCTCTCTCTGTCTCAAAAATAAATAAAAACATTTAAAAAAAATTTTAAATAAATGTGGACAAGTCTAACACCACATTTCAGTATGTGTGGTTTTCCCCACCACCAAGTGATTCTCTGATACCAACCAGCCGTTTCACGTATTTAACTCAGTTTTGGCACCACCTGCCTAGAGATAGGATCAGACCCCACAGGTCAAGGGTTCAGTCCCACAAAATTGCCCTTTCTTCTAGAGAAATGCTAAAGCAGCATTCCAGGTAGAGGGAAAATGGTACTGATAGGAAATGGGGACTATTAAGAATGCCAGAACTATAGGTTTTTTTTTTTCTTTGACTTGTAATATTTGGAGTCATGCCGGTTTACTGTTCCCTTCTTGTTATTTTGCATTGTTTTTCAGAGGACGCATTGGGAACGTAACCTAGGCATAAGCTGCTATGGTCTTGAGCCTGAAAGTCTCAAGTATGAATTTATTTTTTTTTTTAATTTTTTTTAACGTTTATTTATTTTTGAGACAGAGAGAGACAGAGCATGAACAGGGGAGGGGCAGAGAGAGAGGGAGACACAGAATCTGAAACAGGCTCCAGGCTCTGAGCTGTCAGCACAGAGCCTGACGTGGGGCTTGAACTCATGGACCGTGAGATCATGACCTGAGCCGAAGCCGGATGCCTAACCGACTGAGCCACCCAGGCGCCCCTCAAGTATGAATTTAATTAATGATTTTAATTTTAATGATACTATTGAGGCTAAGAGTTAACACAAGGGCAGTTATCCAAAGGCATGCTATACAAACAGAAGTGAGATTGAATAACTTTAACCTCTCAACCCACCTTAAAAACATGTATAATTGCATTTAGTAAAGCATAAATTGACATATTTTAGACCTTGCCTCTGTTCATGTGTCACACTAGCTTTGGTATGTTTTTCACGGCCCATTATAAAAATGATCTTTACTGGATAAAATATCTGATGTGAAACTTAGGCATTGGTCACACGAAAGTAATTTCCAAGGTAAAATTTCTTTTTGGTTATTACAAAGCGAGACCTCCAAATCCAAGAACGTATGCTGTTCTGTAGGCTTCCTCCAAGGGTAACACTCAAGAGCTGCATTATTCATAATCCTGTGTGATACACAGGTGAGTCAATGTATTGAAACCGTTATCTGGCAATTATAGCGAACACTGGACATGATTATTTAGGTCAACTTTTTGAGTATTTATCAGAGAGATCCCACTGAATAGATCAGTATATAGAAAAGGCAACCCCTGATGCTCTAACAATTACTAGCCAGTGAAATGATATTTTAAATTTGAAAGAGCTCATTTTAAAAATACCATCCTTCACTGAATAACTTCATCCACCAAATAAAAAAAAGTCAAGTCAATTTTCAAGGAAATTATCTAATAAATCAAGATATTATTCACATTGTCAAAGAAATTAAAAATCACAATGAAACTCCCCGAATGGAGAAAAGCTGTGTGAGTCATATTAAAACACAAATTCCTTTCAACACTTAAAACTGAAGGCCATAGAAGTCAAGGTTACTGTAACTTTGTTTGAAAAAAGAAACCAGACCAGAATGAAAGAGAGGAAAATGTAATAAAATTTCACAGAAAGGAGAAAGCTCAGAGAGAGAGGGAAATATCAGTTTTTGACTTTGTAATTTTATCAAACTGAATTTTCATTAGATTTCTTCTCCTTGGGTTTCTGGAAGCATACCTCCCTGATATCCTATTTGTTGACCAACACCAAATTCAGTATCCATTAAAATAAGTATATGGTCTACAATCACCACATTTGAAAGAGGAACAATCTAAGGAACATTAGCATATATAAAATGGCAAATTAGAGTTGTATTCGTTTCCAATGAATGCATGATGTGCTAGAAATAAAATAATACAGAGAACTCTCAATGAAAAGAAGTGTTCTCCCCCACAAAATCCTCCTCATCCCCTTTCTTACTCTTCATAGAAAAACTTTAAAATTTTCTGAAATTCTGTGTCTCCCTCTCTCGCTGCCCCTCCCCACTCACGCTATCTCTCTCTCTCTCTCAAAAATAAACAAACATTATTATTTTTTTTAAAGGGGTACGTGGGTGGCTCAGTTGGTTAAGCGTCAGACTTCAGCTCAGGTCATGATCTCACAGTTCATGAGTTAATTCGTGCCCCGTGTTGGGCTCTGTGCTGACAGCTCAGAGCCTGGAGCCTGCTTCAGATTCTGTGTCTCTCTCTCTCTCTGCCCCTCCCCCACTCATGCTAGCGCTCTGCGCGCTCTCTCTCTCTCTCTCTCTCTCTCAAATAAACATTAAAAAAACTTAAAAATTTTTTTTTCTGATGGTTATTTCCATAAATAATGTCTATCTCTTTTATGTTGAAAAGCATTGCTCATCTGTAGTTACTGCTGATTTTAAACTTAACATTTCTCCAACAAGATAGGTTTATTTGTTGTTTTTGTTGTTGTTGTTTAGTTTTATTTTCATTTTTATTGACTTCAGGGTTATAGAACCATTCTTTTCTAATTTACTACTTGCTGGTCTTATTAGTTGTTTTCCTATAATGTTTAAGTGATGATGGTTTTTAACGGGTTGTTTGGAAATAATCTGAAAGTTATAATTTGTAAGAATAATATTCCAAAGAACATCTATATGCTCTGGCTCAGTCCATTCAGACTGCAGTGATAAAATGCCACAAACTGGGTAACTTGTAAATGGTAGAAACTTATTTCTCACAGTTCAGAAGCCTTGGAAGTCCAAGATCAAGGCACCATGATCAAGGCATGACCAACTTGGAAGCATCATGGACTTCTTCTTCATTGTCAGCTAGTGTCTTTTGCTGTGTCCTTACATAGCAGAACGGGCTAGGGATTTCTGTGGGTTTTCTTTCATAAAAACACTAATCCCACTAATCCATATGATTTCACTTATATATGGAATCTCAAAAACAAAGCAAACCAGAAAACAAATTCTTAAATACAGATCAAACTGATGGCTGCCAGAGGGAAGGTGGGTGGAGGCTTTGGGTGAAATAGGTGAAAGAGATGAACAGGTACAAACTTCCAGTTATGAAATAAATGAGACAGGGTGCTGGGCCAGCTCAATTGGATAAGCTCTTGGTTTCAGCTCATCACGTCAGGATCTCAGTTCATGAGTTTGTGCCCCACATCACGCTCTGTGCTGGCAGTGTGGAACCTGCTTGGGATTCTCTCCCTCTCTCCCTCCCTCTCCCCCCTCCCCCTCCTCTCTGTCTCTCCGCTCCTCCCCCTCTGCTCCTCCCCTGCTCACACATGCCTAAGCTCTCTCTCTCTCTCTCAGATAAATAAACTGAAAAAAAACAAAACAGTAAAACCTTGGTTTGCAAGCAAAATTCGCTCTGGAAACATTCTTGTAATCCAAAGCACTTGTATATGAAAGTAAATTTCAAGAACCATTGGCTCAGCTGCGATCACATGACATTTGATGTTACATACTAATATTGCAAGACATCACTTGTTTTTCAAATTAAAAATGTTTGCTTGTCTTGTGGAACCCTTGCAATCCAAGGTTTTACTGTAAAATAAATGAGTCATGGAGATGAAAAGTACAGTTTAGGGAATAGAGTTGATAATATTATACTAATGTTGTACGGGGACAGATGGTGATTACACTTAACTGTCATAAGCATTGAGTAATGTGTACAAGTGTCAAATCAACGTTTTGTACTCGTGAAACTAATACAACCTTCTATGTCAATTGTAACTCAATAATTAAAAAAAATGAAAGGGGCGCCTGGGTGGCGCAGTCGGTTAAGCGTCCGACTTCAGCCAGGTCACGATCTCGCGGTCCGTGAGTTCGAGCCCCGTGTCAGGCTCTGGGCTGTTGGCTCGGAGCCTGGAGCCTGTTTCGGATTCTGTGTCTCCCTCTCTCTCTGCCCCTCCCCCGTTCATGCTCTGTCTCTCTCTGTCCCAAAAATAAATAAAAAACGTTGAAAAAAAAAATGAAAAAATAAACCTCACTAATCCTTTTCATGAAGGCTCCATCCTTATAACTTAAGCACCTCTCGAAGTTCCCACCTCCAAATACTATCATTTGGGGGAGGGGGGCAGGAAGAACTCAACATATGAATGAGTGGTGAGGGGAACACAAACATTCAGACCATAGATAACCCTGTTTGTGGAATCACGCATTGGTAACATTTTCCCCCCATTTACTTTACCATTTGGTATCAATTTTTTCCTCTCTCCCTCCTTCCCCCTCCTTTCTCCCTTCTTCCCTCTTTCTCCCTGCGGCCCCCCCCCCCCTGCCCCGGCCAACCTGAACTTTTATTTTATTACTCACTTTTTTCCAGACCATTTGAGAGCAAGTTGCATACATCAAAGCCCAAATACCCCTAAATACTGCAGTGTTTATTAACTAAGAACATCTTACAAAGCAGTAGCGTATTTTTCAATAATAGCAAATGTAACATCCAAGCAGTACTTTTAACGAACCTGCCATGTATGTTCCAGTTGTAATGTTTTTTTTTTACTTATACAAACATATCAAATATTGAATTCACTCTCCTTAAAATATTAATACAAGTGCTGGCAATGTGTTAAGAGTAGTTATTAGACTGCAGTGGAAATTCGAATTTTTATAAACTTTTGGATATATTTTAAAATATGTCCAAAAATCTTAAAATAGGCATGTCCATAAATTCTTCTGTTAATTTCCAAAGAAGTAAAAAAACGAATGTCTTTCTGCTTTTAGGTTAGAGGAGTGCCTGTCCCAATACTATTTACATATATTTAAGTGATAGGAAATACTTAAATAGTCATCAGAGCAACAAACTGAAAAGATAAAATGTTAGCAGCTGTTAATATTAGAGCAAGTTTTCTTCTTTTTAAATCTATAGACTGTATATCATGAATGAAAAATAAAAATATTGAGGGGCTCCTGGGTGGCTCAGTTGGTTAGGCGTCCGACTTCAGCTCAGGTCATGAACTTGTGGTTCACGGTTTTGAGCCCCGTGTCAAGGCCCTGTGCTGACAGCTCAGAGCCTGGAGACTGCCTCAGATTCTGTGTCTCCCTCTCTCTCTGTTCCTCTGCCTCTCTCTCTCAAAAATAAATGAAGATAGGGAAATCTGGCTCTGGACCTTGTGCTTTCTAATCCTATGCTATAATGAATAAGTATTAACTTTGCAAAAGGAGGAAAAACCTGAAAATAATTTTGAAAAATTTTAATATAACATTAATTTAGAATAATTTTCATAGTATAAAATATGAACACAGGTTGCTATTTTGAATATGATTGTTACTCATCAATCAGGTTTATCAATGAGATCTCCAGTGAAATTCAATGATTAAACTTTTCCACCTGAATACTAACGGGCTGCTGTTGTTTAAAAGGGAATTAAAGTCTGTTGATCATCTACTGTAAAATGTACTAGATGCATTTGAAAAATAATAGACTGCTGAAATAGAATTAACTTTCAATTTCTCATTTCCCTTTATGGTAATATTTCAGGAGATTAACTATTGTTAAGAAATTTAAATGCAGTGAAAAATTACGGTCCAGGGAGAGGAAGATCTTTTGCTGAGAAAGCAGTACAATGTACCGCCTCCATCCAGGCATAAACATATCAGAATGACCTTAAACGCCTACCTTGTTTTTTATGTCTTCCTAAAGCTGCGAAGTATGCCTGCAATTAGGACAATAGAGTAAGGAGAAAATAATAGAAAAGTGAGAGGGCAGAGTCTTTACAGGGAGTGAATAGGAGCTAGTCTTGGATTTGTAATTTACATCTTTACTTGAAATAATATACCTCTAAACACACCAGGTAAGACCTTACAGGAATACATTGCTGTCTTCCCCTCTCATCCTGCGTGCTCTAGGGTTGTTTGGTTGAGTCTGTTTTGGTGTTATTTCCTATGTGCAGATAGGATCCTAGCCAAAAATTAGGGGGATCCTCTGCAGGTTTTCTGGAGCTTTCTGTGCAGCACCCGTCTATGGCAGCAGTGTGCCCAGACAACATAGCTCCCTCTGTATCTCCAGTTTCACATCTCTCTCTCCTCAATTCGGAGACACCGTGGGCATCTGTTTGGGTTTTTCCTCCTTACTGCAGCCTGGAAATTGTCTCCAGCCAGTGAGCTGGTGCATTTGTTTTTTTCCTCTTGGGGACCAAAATTCCTTTGCTGCTTATGCATCAGAGCTCGAAAACAGAAAACAGTCCTTTCATAGAATCTGTCGGTGAGGGCAATTTCCCTGGCAGTTAATTCTCCATGGGTAGCAACCTTTGATCTTCTCTTCCACAGTCTACTTTCCTGGCTCTGTCCTTTCTACCTCTGGTGATGGCCTCCTTAAGCTTCCAAAAGCCATTAGCAGGTCCTTGTAGTACAGCCTCCTGGGGGTCTAGCCAAGGTGCTAAATACTGTGTTTGATAGGGCAGACTATCCCCATGTTACCATTGCCTCTCTTTCCCAACGCTGTGTGTCCCTTCACTTAGCCCTGTCACAGTCCTCTCCCACGCATACTCAAGTGCCTCCTGTCACTACACCTTGGCTAGGTCCTACAACTCCGGGATAGTCTCTTTCTTCTCTTTGGAGGACCTGCATGTCCATAACTAGGTCATGCTGTGACGTGACCTCTCTAAAGATTAAAGTTTATTAACTTTATCAGGTTAGTAGTGCGTTGGGGGTTCTTGGAGAAGGGGAGCATTTCATTCCGAGAATAGGGGAAATGTTCGAAAAGGCCTCGCCAAACAGGCGAATCCTGAATTGGATCATAGTTAGATTTCAGTCAACAAAGAAATATTACTAGTTTGGATCTTGGGTTTTAGTGCACTCAGGTCATATAAAAAGCCTGAGCTAGTCTAGCCGGACAGCAGTCAGTTTTCTCACACTCAACATAATATTATATAAAGCATCATCAAACAGGAGAACAGACATAATAAATGGTGGAAAATAAGGATTTTGAATGGATGTCTCAGTTCATCCCTAACCATCATGACACTAAATTTTTCATATTTAAGACAACAGTTAATGGTGCAGATCCAAGGTGCCAAAATGACCAAAATAAATTGAGCTATTCTAGCATAAACACACCTGTGATTGGTGTGTAATTGAATTCCAATGATGTATTTTTATCACAACAGAATATATGTGTATCTTGTAATAAGATTATATTCTCTCCTGCTTGGTTGTTACATTAAGTCTTATAACGGAGCATCACTTAAAATGATTGCATGGCACTGACCTGAACGAGATTTTCAAGTTTATGGGTAGCCCTATGTACCTGTGTGTTAAAAGAAAAAAAAGTGCCTTTATATTTCAGTCGGCACCTTCATGAATAGCAGTTATATACGTGGATTCTTTGTCACTTAGCCATTATAAAGATGTTTTTCCTTTGAAAAATCCATTTGATGTTTTTAAGGTGACTGTTACTCTTAGATTAAGTTTCATATTGTCCAGTGACCCATCTGATGCTTCCATTCTACTCTATTCCTGACTAGTAAATTGCTCACTCAGATTCTCCTGAACCCTTCACTGCTTTCTGAAGGAGTCTAGTCCCGATGTGTCCAGTTGGGATGATTAAAATTTTCTGGGTAAGCTTTTGTTCTCCGTTCCCAACACTGGGTCTGGATATTACTTGATGTTTTAAAGAACAAACCCGGGGGCGTCTGGGTGGCTCAGTCAGTTGAGCATCTGACCCTTGATTTCGGCTCAGGTCATGATCCCAGGGTCCTGGGATGGAGCCCCACGTCAGGCTCCACGCTGTGTGTGTGAAGCCTGCCTAAGACTCTCTTTCTCTCTCTGTCTCTCTCCTTCTGTTCCTCAACTCTGCTCATGCACTCTCTCTAAAATTAAAATAAAATAAAATAAAATAAAATAAAATAAAATAAAATAAAATATTTTAGAATATATTTTAAAAAAGAACAAACCCAAATTCCTCTTCCATGTAATAGGCTGTCAGGTATCTGAAGACAGTTCGAATGCTGAAATTGACATAGATTCTGTGTATGGGGGAGGGGGTAGGAAGACTAGTTTCCTTCCTGAGTAAGCTAGACCCTGGTTGGCACAGCTGAGATATGGTGCCTGGGGTTGTCACCCAGAACCCACTTATACTCATGCTTTTCTCCAAGATATTTCTGATTGATATGAATTATACGTATCTCCCCAACGAAACTATAAGTTGCATAAGAAGAGATAGCACAACTCCTATTTTTTTTCCTCCTCATACAACTTACAACATGTAGAAGAAAAGGATTTCACGTTTTGTTACATTTTACCCATTGATGAAGCACTTACTGAGTACCTATTATGTGTCGGGCACTACATGCCTATTCAGGAAACAAATGCAGTAAGATCTCGAACCTGTCCTCAAAGACGTTATGGTGTGCTGAGAAAGAGGGTCACATAAGTAATTTCTGTACAGCAAGTACCTGATTGCAAAGTGTCATTGGAGCACAAGACATGAGATCATCCTTCCTGGATCACACGGAAAGATATTTTGGTAGTGGAGACACTTAAGGTGAGATCTGAGGAATAAGAGTTTATAAAGGAGACAAAAGAGGGAGAATGTTCTAGAGAGAAGCAGGCGTTTGGGGCAAAATAAAGATGTATGAGAAATGTAACCCCAGGTGAGGAACTCTACTTCAGTGTTTCGAAGGATAGAGTGTATGTAGGAAGTAAGGAGAGATGTGGCTAGATAGATCTGCCAGGACAGATAATACTTCCTGGTATGCTGTGCATTTGGGATTTCATGGTAGTCTATAGGCCCTGGGAAACCACTGAAGGGTTTTTATAAAAGCAGTAACATTCGAGGAATACGTATTTTTATAGAAGCCACTAATAGCTCTGTGCACAGTCCACTGGTGCTAAAGGAAATAAAGTTTAAAAAATCAGAACAATTTCAAATGGTCCAACTGAAAGATGAACCTGAGGTAGAAATCAATCGGCAAGGAGAGGAAGTTGGGATCTGAATGATATTGGAGACTGGACTCCGTGGACGTGGTGACTGTCTGGTGAAAGAGGGAGGAAAGTCTACGTTGTCTCCGTGATTTCTGACGTTACTGGACAGTTGCAAGGTGGTTTCATTCGTTGAGAGAAGGAATACAGGGAGACAAGTCCGTTCGGAAAAGAAATGTTGAGTTTTGCAAATAGTGATTTTTAAGATGTCCGTGAAAATTAAAGATAGCAAAACTTAGTAAGCCAGAGATACGTGTCTCAAATACAGCAGAGGTATCTGCGTTGATGAGTAATGAAAGAAAAGATAGATGCATGTGAAAACAGAAGGTGACTTAAGAAACAAAATATGTAAAGCATCTGTCCCTCAGAGCTGTTTAACTCAGTGTCTGAAAGCATCTGATGGCTACCATTGCTTTGTTTTTCTTTTTCCAGTTTTATTGAGATATGATTGGTATTGAACGTAAGTTTAAAGTATATAATGTGATGATGTGATGCTATTGTTAAGTTACTATTTTGTATAAGATTCTTAGTTTCATACACTTTGGTAACAATGATAGAAATAAAAAATGCAGTATCTGGTTTTTTAGGAGTTTACAGCATCTCTTGTATGTATATGTAGTGGTGTATGTATGATGTAGGGTGAGTTTATTCATAAGACTCTTGGCTTTGTTGCAGTTTTAAATAGTTCCCAAAATAGAATGGCTCAACAAGAGAGAAGTTTACTTTTTCCTCATAACAGCAACAGTGTAGAAGAAGAAATAAAGATTCCGCTCCATGAGGTAGGTCATCCAGGGGCTCCATGTGATAACAAAGCTCTAAGAGCCTTAAGATGTGCCTTTCTTTTCTTTTCTTTTCTGGATTGAAGGCAGCTTCTCCAAACAGCTCCACTTTTCTAGACAAGTGGGAGAGGGAAAGAGAATTTGCAGGGGGAAAAAATGGCTTCGTTTCTTGAGGAAATTAACTCAAAGCAGTGAATTGTACTTTTTCACATCACCTTTGACCCAAACGTGGCAGCATAGTCAGACCCAATAGCCAGTGAAGCTGAACCAATGTAGTGTCTCTCTGAGTACACTATAGTAAGCTAAAACTCAGATCCTACAGGGAAAATTGATAAATCGAGAATAGGTTTTGGCAAAAATAAATAAATAGATAGATAGATAGATAGATAAAAATGTCTTCCTTGTTAAGAATGTTATAATCAAGAGGGAAAGGTGGACAGAATCAGAACCTTTCAGAATTCTGTGTGGATCATTAACGCCAATTTCACAAAGATTTCATGAAACACTAGTTTCATGGCATGATGCCTCACTCCTGGGATTCTCTCTCCCGAAAGCATAGTCAGAGTTGTGTTACCTTCCTCCAGTTCTATTACTTCCATGTCTCATAAATGTTATTCACGGTATTAATAATGTATTTAAAGTATATTAATTTTGTAATGACCGTGTAGAAAACTAACTTGGCTGGCCGCCTGGAGCCTGTTTCAGATTCTGTGTCTCCCTCTCTCTCTGCCCCTCCCCTGTTCACGCTCTGTCTCTCTCTGTCTCAAAAATAAATAAATGTGAAAAAAAATCTAATTGTTAAGAAAACTAACTTGGCTAATGGAGGCATGAGGAAGTCGGACTCTTCCTCCGCACAAGAAACAAATGTACAACTGATAAAATTATCCAGAGCAATGATTCCAATCACTGGAAAATGATCAAAGGCAGATAGCCAGTTGACAAAATTTAGTCTTGAAAAATGGCTTTTGCATCAGGTGCAAATGGTAGTGACGCACTGGCCTCCTTGGCTGGGGATGCTCCCACTGCCTCAGTTCTGATGATAAAATCACAACTTCACTGGTAGCAAGAGGTGATAGAGGAGGCTGACCACGAAAACTCACAGGGTGTGTAGATAGAAGAGTAAATTTGGTTCTGAAAACTGGCAAACTTCCAGTTTAACTCGCCGGAGGCTACAACCTCAGTGAACTGGATTGGCCAAGAATAAAAGGAGATAAGATACAAATTACCAGTATCAGGGAGAGAAAGAGGGACATCACTGAAGAAGCTGCAAAGAGTATATGGGAATATTATACACAAAAGTATGCCAAAAAAATAGACAACAGAGGTGCATTGGATAAATATAATGTTACAAATGAACGACACGTATTCAAAAAGAAGTAGAAAATCTGAATAGACCTAGATCAAGTAAAGACAGTGATTTGATCATTAAATATATTCCCAATAAGGAAATTGAAGGTTCAATTGATGGAATGACATCAACTATTAATGGGAGAAATGATATCAATCCTGCATAAACATTTTCATATACTAGAGGAGCAGTGGACATGTCTCAACTTATTTTATTAATAAAGTTTTATTTATAAAGGCTGCAGACAATATCTCTCAGTAACAAACAAAAATCCTTTAAAATGCCTTTTATGGATTACAGAATAGCAATACATAAAAAGAATATTACACCACTACCATGGTGGGCTTCTCCTAGGAATGAAAGGGTGATTTCAGAGCTGAAAATCAATATAAATCACTATGTGAACAAAGGATAAAATCATATAATCATGTCAATAGCTGAATAAAAAGCATTTACTGAAATCCCATACATATACATGATAACTCTCAGCAGAATAAGAACAGAAGGCAAATTCATCAAACTGACAAAGGGCATCTGTAAGAAACATGGAAATGCTATAATCCTATATGATAATCCACTGAATGTTCTTTACCTAAGATTATCAAGAAGGCAAAAATGTCCACTTTCATGACTCCTATTCAACATAGTACTGGAAATACTATGACATATAGATCAGTAAGAAGGAAGTAAAGTTTTTATATTTGCAGACAGCATAACTCACATAAAAATCCTACGAAACCTACAAAAATAGTTCCTAGAGCCAGTAAGTACATTTTACAATGTGGAAAAATGAAAACATTAATCTACAAAAATGACTTGGATGGTGCATTCTAGTAGTAATCAAAAAATTGTTGAGGAAATGACAGTTTTCTCAACAGTGTGGAAACAATTAGAGACAACATTTCCTCAAAAATAAATAAGAGTGTATCATAGGCCTAAAAGTAAACCGAAAAGTAAACCTAAAGTCATAAAATATATAAAAGAAACATAGGAGAAAATGTTTGTAACCTTGGGCTAGGCAAAATATTCTTACATAAAGCACCAAAGCGTAAACCACTAAAAAAGTGATAAATGATAAATTGACTTCACCAAATTTAAAAACTTTCTTCTTCAAAAGACACTAGTAGAAATTTAAAATGCAAGCCAGGGGTTTGAAAACTATATTTGCAAAACCTACGTAGAAAATAACTTGCATCCAGGACATATAAAACACAGTAACAGTCCAACAATGAGAAGACAAAAAACACCCCCTAAGTGAGCAGATGATTTAAGTAGACATCCCACCAAAGAAAATATACAAATAACAAGTGAGCACATGAGAAGGTGTTTAGCCTCATTAGCTGTTAAGTAATTGAATATCAAAACTGTAGTAACATACCGTAATGTGCCCACTACAATGCTGAAGAGTTGGAGAAGCCTCCCTATATTGGTGGTGACGTTTGTAAATGTAAACTTGTACAGGCGCTTTGGAAAAGGGTTGGCTGTTCCTTAACACTTATCATATACCACAGATCTTCTAATGATTATTTACCTAAAAGAAATGAAGACATGTGTCCACACAAACAGTTCTATGCTATTAACTGACAGTATTAGCCATGGTAACGCATCCTAATACCTGCATCGGCAGGGGTGAATCAATCAAAGATAAATAAATAAAATGATAAAATAAGTCCCCACATCAAAGACTGCTTAGTGTAAGATGTTATGTATGTTTTTTGGTTTGTTTTATTTTTGTTGCTGTGGTTGTTTGCTTGTTTGGCAATCCAAAACCATAGCATCAGAAAGCATAGGAGTGGGTGTCTGGAACCATGGAGGGAAAAGGGGAGTTGAGAAAGAGGCATGGGGAAACACTTGTGGATATTGCGATGGTTCGAAAGCAGGATTGAGGTGATGCTTTCCCTGCTATATAAATTCATGAAAGCTTTAATTGGACTGTAAATGGGGTGAATTTTATGGTATGTAAACTAACCTCCAACTAAGATTTTCAAAGACAGTATATGTACGGAAAGTCACAAAAAAGTTTTTTACGGCATGGATTTGCTGATAGAGGCAGGAAATTCTGGCCAGAAGAGTGGAGGAAGGAAAACGTCCAAGGCAAAACAGAAGCCTAAGTATGGGGATAGAGTGGATACTCCCCATGAAGTATGGAGGACAGAGCTTTACAGCAGGACGGTGGAAGAAATAGTCTGCCCTCAGCCTAGAATATACGTGAAAATCACTATGCCCAGCATCTATAGGAGTAAAAACAAGCAGCATAAAAAGTAATTCATTATTTTATATATTTATGTGGCATCATCAGGTAGCAGAGTGAGTATAAGACTAGTAAGGTGACGACACTTAAACTCTGTGGGGAGTGGAAGTGGCACTTTTCCCTTAGATTAAATTTGTGGTATCTGAAGCTGTTTGTAAGGCTCTGTGCCAAGAAAGGACAAGGGAATGTCAAGATGTCAGTTTACAGATCATTACAAGGTCTACCCTTTCCTCTTCAAGCACACATACGCCTTTAGATAGAGATGGGGGTGTTGGCGTTTTCATGGGAAACTGAGGAAGAATAACTTACTTGCTTTTATGACAAGACTGATGTGACCTAGAGAAAAAGATGAATGAGCTCCTTTTATACGTGTTCTAGGACTGAGACACGGTCAGGATTGAATTCTGCCAAAGGACAGGACTGTGTGCTTTGTGTGTAGTGAGGCAACTCTCAATTCCTAGGACTGCAGCGGTGGGGCTGGTGATGTAAGCCGTGCCCAGTGGGGCTGCTGATCTAAGCCGTGCCCAGCTTCACGCTGCAG
>NW_026058100.1:0-50642 GCF_023721935.1 Panthera uncia | reverse complement strand
GGGCTCTGGGCTGACAGCTCAGAGCCTGGAGCCTGTTTCAGATTCTGTGTCTCCCTCTCTCTCTGACCCTCCCTGTTCATGCTCTGTCTCTCTCTGTCTCAAAAATAAATAAACGTTAAAAAAAAATTAAAAAAAAAAAGTAAGGATACAACCACGCACACCCTTGAGGGGGGTAATTGACAATGATGAGAATGGAGATAACACTGGGAACGGCATGGATTGAATCAATTGGGAACAACCACTTTCTACCCTTCTCTGATGTTCACTATAGACACAACCTGCCGTTTGGGGCCATCCAAGACAGATCCTCTGTTATCCCAGTCCTCCAAACTGGGATGTTTCCTTTCGCCTGTCACACAACTAAATCCATATTTAAGTAAACACAAGTCATTGTGTGGGTTGTCTGTTTCGTGTCACTTTTCTTTCTTTATCCGCTGTCCCAGCATTCCTGAGAATACCTGAAAAATCAGGAAAGCGATAATACCAAAGGACGTGTTATTTGCAATGATCATAAAACCACATTCGTTCAACATTTAGCACAGGAGCGGCAAACTTTGCTCCGTAAAGGTCTGATCATAAATGTTTCTAGGCTTTGTGGGCCATGTGGTCTCCTTTGAACTTAACCTCCTCTGCCACTAGAGGGTAGCAGCAGCCAGAAGCATGTAAATGAATGAGTGTGGCTGTTTCAAGAAAACTTTATTTAGGGCCCGTGAAATTTGCCTGTCACGTAGTTATTATTTTCATTGTTCTTAGGTGTATAGAAGTGTAAAAAGTATTCTTGGCTCACAGGCCATACAGAAGCTGGCAGTGGAGGATATGACGGGAGGGCCATGGTGTGCCGTTCCCGAACGAACAACCCACACGGTCTCTACAGCACCATATATTTCTTAGCCCCCCACCTCACTGAATATTTGGAGAAGCATCCTACAGACGTTCTCAGTGCTGGGACTGTGTCCTTCAAGGTTGTTCTGAACCTCACCTTTCTTTGACCACAGAACAAATTGATGACCATTATCTGTGTTTCTGTTACTCCGATGAGAAGACTGAACAATTGGGAAAAGGAAAGTTGTTTCTCTCTGACTTCAAGGCACCACTTTCTCTCCTTGCAGTTACTTCCCTCTTTAGTTATTTGCAGCTGGAAAGAGAACCATGCTCCTCTGCTGCACCCCACTCGAGACCCAACCAAAGCCACGATGTCCGTAATCGTGCTATTTAACCGCAGCCCCAGTTGTGTACCATGAAACTTCTTGATAACCGTGGAAGTTATGTGGAGTATCCTGCTGTCTGTCATCTTCTAGCTCTTAATTGAAAACAAAATGCTGCTGCACTGCTGTTTTTTGTCATTGCCTGCTTCCTAATTTATGTGGACAGACATCAATCTGCTTCTAAAACACTGACATTACACTAAAGTACTCCAGTTCTATAATATCTTGCCTACTGACCTGTTAAGTGTTCAAGGAAAAATGGGAAAAAATATATATTTTGTGGATATGTGCTTGGAAGTGTCATGCTTTAGTGAAACTTACAGCTTTCCCCTTCAACTTAAGTACAAAGAGTGATTGGGTAGCACTTTTGCAAAATTTCAAATAAAATCTATGTAATATATACGGTGGAATGAGGGCTAGATGTGCTTTTAAAATTATTGGAAACTATATATCACCATGTGAACAGGTCATCTATCACACAATCAAGCTTTTATTGGAGATTCTGACATCAATTTACTTCCCTAGGAAACCTTGAAACCCTATTTGAAAAGTAGAATCCTAGCAATCATACTGAAAAAAAGAGATAAAAATGCCTTCCATTAGTGTCTCCTCTAGTGAAAATTTATAATTACATTTCAACAATTACTCCTTAAGTAACATATAATATCAAACTTTACATTTATCTACTTTATTATTCTCTACTAACAACTCGTTTTAAATACCAAACGAAAGCTCAAAGAAAGCTCAAGGATGTCCAGAGTGACGAGGGTGGTAAGAATTTGAAAGAAGAGAGAGAAAATCCTGACTTCCCTATGGATCAACTTTTACTTCCAGCCAAACCAGTTAATATCTGAACCTCAGGTTGTACATGTGAAAATGAACTTGTTTTCTAAATTAGAGATAAAATGTAAGAAGTAATGAATGCTGTGGGTGAGGCATAGTAAATGTTCAACATCAATAGAAATATTAGTCATATATTAAAAATAATTAACCCCACAGAGCATGGGGGCTGTGGAAGGACTTGGAGATCACCCCTTAACCGTCCCTTAACCATCTCTTAATCCACATCAGATGTAGAAACTGACGTGCAGAGATGGGAAGGGATTGATCTGAGCACATCCAAAGAAGTAGCAGTAGCTTCTGCTTAACAAAACGGTCTTTAAATGTCCGCAACTCAATATTCTCTCTCTCCATGCTGTAACTGCCTAGGGCCGCCATGTTTAACAAATAAAAATCCAAGATGCCCAATTATATTTGATTTTAGAATTATTTATCGTTTTTTAATATTAGCCCCATGTATTATTAGGACATACTTATAGGAAAAATTATTGGTGCTTATTTCAAATTAACTGGACATCTGTATTTTATCGAACAACCCAATTTAGGACAAGAAAAGGCAATGGTTATAGAAACTTGGAACTTAGAGTTTTAAACCTCCGAAAATCTTAGCTTTGGCCAAAGACCATAACTACCTGGAAGAATTATACTTACCCTTAAATGCACACCTCATTGTCATCCAACTTCAGAGACTTTATTCCATAGAATTCATCTTTGCTCCTTCCAGTGCTGATAAGGCGCCTCAGTTCTACTTGTGCGTGTGTGTGTGTGCGCACGTGTGTGTATTCACATTCTGCCATGTACTACATGTTAGTCATATCTGTCTCCCTTACCCTTCTGTGAACTCCTCAATGATTGATATTGCTCTTTTTAAATCATAAATCAGTGTAGGGGCGCCTGAGTGGCCCAGTCAGTTGAGCGTCTGACTCTGGCTCAGGTTACGATCTCACAGTTCATGGGCCCCACATGGGGCTCGCTGCTGTCACCGTAATGCCTGCTTCGGATCCTCTGTCACCCTCTGCCCCTCTCCCGCAGGTACTCTCTCAACAATAAATAAACATTAAAAAAATTATAAATCCGTGTATCTGGTCTGTGTGTGTATCTCCGTGTCTTCTAAGCAGCATAATGATACCCACTATCATTTTTTAAGCTTATTTAGAGAGGCAGAGGGAGGGAGAGAGAAGGAGAGAGAGAATCCCAAGCAAGCCTCGTGCTATCAGTGCAGAATCTGATGCAGGGGCTCGAACTCACACATGCTGAGATCATGACTGAGTGGAAACCAAGAGTCAGATGCTTAACCGACTATGCCACCCAGGCAACCCCCCCCATATCATTTTAAAGAGGATTTCCTTATGAATTATAGTTGTTCCCAAGGCTACACCAGCCTGATGTCATCCTTTTACTGTCACTTCTTCATAATAATCACCATTTATTGAATGCTTACTATATTTCTGGAACTACGATCATTACTTAGAACTCAATTCATATACTCGTTGAAATCTCAACAATGTTAATAGTTAAATTCTCGTGATTCTTAGCCCTTTTCTGATGAGAAACTAAGCCCAGAGATTAAGAAAAACCACTTAGGTTCCCTGTGATCACAGAAGAGGAGGCAGCATGTCTGGGATTCAAACACAAGACTATGTCATTAACTACTTCTGGACTATCACAGAGACACAAGATCATATTTCTCTGCTTCTGACTCGAAACACTAGCACAGGGCCTACAGCCCCTTCAAAAGGAACAAAACACAGGCTTCTATCAACGCCTAATTCCCAAATTATTTTTAGAAAATAGCTACAGACTGCTTTGAGTATGGATGAAGACAGCCATCCCAGTTATTAGATAAAACGCATCATTTTTCTATCAATTCCTTACAGCTTTGATTTATGTGGTGTTGTCTGCTCCTCGGTCCTTTGATTCCTATGACCGCACTGTGACAGCCATACCGTAACTCTAGGGTCCCTCTGCAAAATAAGTGTTGCCTATTTCTTTTTTTTTTTTTTTTTTTATGTTTGTTTACTTTTGAGAGAGGGAGAGACAGAGCATGAGCATGGGAGGGGCAGAGAGGGAGGGAGACACAGAATCCAAAGCAGGCTCCGGGCTCCGAGCTGTCAGCACAGAGCCTAACGCAGGGCTCAAACCCACAAACCCGGAGATCATGACCTGAGCCGAAGTCGGACCCTCAACCGACTGAGCCACCCAGGCTCAACTTTGTAACATTTGTATATAAAGGGAAGCTGAACTCCTTGATCCAGCCAACTTCCCCAGACTCTTGCCAATGCCTCCAGGGGATTTTTGTACCGGGAATACGTACTTAGAAGACTATTTCTTTTCTTCTTTTTTTTTTTTTTGTTTATTTATTTTTGAGAGAGACAGAGACAGAATGCGAGTGGGTTAGGGGCAGAGACAGAGGGAGACACAGAATCCAAAGCAGGCTCCGGGCTCCGAGCTGTCAGCACAGAGCCTGACACGGGGCTCGAATCCACAAATCACGAGATCATGACCTGAGCCAATGTCGGACGTTTAACCTCCTGAGCCACCCAGCGCCTACTTCTTTTTAGACCAAAAAGGCTAAAGGCTCCTTGTACATAATAATAAATGATAGTAAATGAATTATTTACTGTGTTCTAGATGCCGTTTTTAGTGTCAGGCATGTGCGAAGTAATTTGACATTCATAACAACCTTCTAAACTTGGCACTGTGATCCACCCATGTTTCAGATGATGACACTGAGGCCCTGAGAGGGTAAACCAGCTGCCCAACATAACACAGCTAGTAAATGTCAAGGATGAAGCCGCTGATACCACTGGAGTCCCAGAGTGCCCGGGCTTACAGAGGGTCCTACAATCGATACCCCCAAGCTGGGACATGTTCTTTGCTGAAATACAGAGCATTCCTTTTATCTATTTTTACATCACCCTTTGTTGTGCTCATCCCAGAAAACGCTGTCATTGTATTGCTGACAATTCACAAACACCTGTCAGACGTTACTCCCTTTATCCCTAACACCCAGATCTGGAACGACACGAGAAAGCTCAAAGCAATCCCTGAATTCTGAACCTTAGTACACAGAACCAGGCTTTCTGAGTCAAGCCTCTTTTTTCATATTTGATTTCTTTCCCAGCACCTTTTTTAACCCTGCCACACCCCAGCACACCCCCTATGCCATCACACAGAAATAGAGGAGTCAGAAGCCTAGGGTAAGCACGCTCATATTCCCGTCCAGCCCCTGGCTTTGTGTCCAAAAGCTCAGGACTTCTCAGACTGTGTCTGAGAAAAGGGAAAAACAGAAAAGCTGCCATGAAGTTATCCCAAGAAGGAATGGGATAGGTTGGAAGTAACATTGTTTTTTCAATTGTGTATGAAATTGAAAGAACATGAATAAATTCTTGTTATTTATCATGTCAATGCTTATGAACATTCAGTTGTTTCAAAGTAGCTCTTCCTTCAGAAGGTTTGCAAGACCAGATTTTAATGATCTTATGCTTGCTTGTGTCTTTATTGAAAACTATAAAATCGCAGCACCTTAAATAGATTTATTGAACTAAAAAATGGTATTTGAAAAACAGTAATATACTTCCTCGTCTCAAAACCTTAAAGAGTGACGTTTGGCTCATTTATCTTTGGAATAATTTCCTTTAAAATGTATATATTTGAGGAGAATGAAATTATGTATTTTATTTCTTTTGCAAATAATTATAAAATGTAATTCTGTGTTATTCCTAAATCGAATAATTCTAAATGAGCAGACTCAAGTCTAGTGGTCAAATAATTTTTAAGTTTTTTTTTTTAAGTTTATTTTTGAGAGAGAGAGAAAGCAAGCAGGCAGAGAGAGAGGGAAAGAGCGTGAGCAGAGGAGGAGCAGAGAGAGAGGAAGACAGAGAAACCCAAGCAGTCTATGCATCAGCGTGGAGCCTGCTGATGCGGGGCTCGAACTCACGAACCGTGAGATCACGTGAGCCAAGATCAAGAGTTGGATGCTTAACTGACTGAGCCACCCAGGTGCCCCTGATTTCCTTGAGATTGTTTAAGTTGACTTTGGCATTTCCTATCACAAGTACAAGCCTGTATTTAACTGCTTCCCGATAAATATTCTGTAAGGTTGAATCATATGAAATTACCATTGTATCCACAAAATGGGAATTACACACAGTTCATCTTAATATCGCGATGATGTATGTTCATAGCTACCACAGAACAAAAGACATAGGAGATACTCTGTATTGAGAACTCTTGGCAAAGTTTCAGACTCAGTAAATTCTGGGCTTAATACTTGCCTAATGGCTCAGCAGCTTTTGACTGACAAACCTTACCTCATTTCTTCCAAAGATTTTTATGTTCTATATTCTTCTCTGCTCTCTTCTATTTCTGTAGTCATGGTCTCCGTTCCTTCAATTAAGTTAAGGAAAGGAATCAAGCAATATCACTGAGTAAATCCACACCCATGTGTGTGTCTGAATTTTAAAGCTATTTCATATTTGAAAGGATATTCTATTTGACAGAGTGTACGTGTGTTATCAACATCCATATTATTCAGCATATCAGCTTGAGAAATACTCGATAGAGACGCTAGTCTTTGAAGATAGTCTATAAGCATGGAGAGGCTTTTCACCACAATGTATGAATGAGGTAGATATTCTAGGTTAAGAGGCTAGGCTGAGATATTCTATTCTAAGAGGACGTCTGTACTATTGAAGAAACATATTGGACCAAGGAGACCTGCCAGAGCAGCCAAATACTATTTATGACCCTATTGATAAACTTCACAAAATAGAGCTTGATTATGGTTGACCTTCAAGTTTTAAATTGAGCAGTATTCAGAGATTTACATAAAACTTGATTTTCCATATTGAGGAATACTTAATCATTAATATTAAGTACTCTTTAAATTCACAATGATTCCAGCTATAGACAGCAGGTAACAGATGGTTATATTATTTTGCTGGAATTAGTTTCACTTAACAAAATGGGAAATAGCTACACTTTTCTACTTTCTATATACATGTTGGTTTCCAACACGTATTGCTCTGTGAACCCTTACCTGCATTGAGGAAATGCATTTTCTGAATTGTTTTCTCCTAATTCTCTTAAAATTTTAGGAGAAAAGGCTAGAATAAAGGCTTTGCTGGGTAGAACTGGGGTTGAGATGAGGGGTGAGATTTTAAAGGATTAGCAAAAAGTGTATGTTGGTCTAATGTGTTTGTATAGAATAATGAGCTGTCTTCAATAAAGAAAAAGACAGGAATATATCCGAATCACCAAAAGAGAAAAGAAAAATGGAGCAGAAGTATCTCAAAGGAGACTAGAAAAAGTATTTAGAAATATTTAGAGGACATTGAAATCTTGATCTAGTTTTAATACCCAACATCCTACTGGTCATTCAAAGTAGAATATCATTCAAATTCTATAAAATAAGTCAGAAGCAAATCTTTATTATTATTTAAATCATGAAAGCACTTATGAAAAAATGAAGCTACTGGGGGAATTCTTTGGGGGATAAGTGAGATACTATGGTACATCATAGGTGCTCACAGATATAGGTATATACTGAGTGATCAATAAATGTCTGTTTTAGACATAAATTCCAACCATGAGAATAAGCTCTGACGTGGAAGAGAAAGGAATGCAAACTAATATTACTCGTATCAAACTACTATCTTTCTGCATAAAAGCCTCAACAAGATTGCTTCTTCCATGGATGACAGCAACACGTTGAAACATTCCCCAACACACAAAACCACCGTGTATCTACAGTTCTCTGTATGCACCTTGCAAATGATATTTACATTTTGCATTATAGTTAATTATGTTTAATCTCTACCATTGGAATACTTTTTTTTTCACTAAATGGGAGGGGATTATGTCTATTTTGTTTCAATCCACCTCAACCCTATGTTCAGTTGCTAGACAGTCTGCATTGTTTATCAATTGATGCTGAATACAAGAATATGAAATATCTTCATAACATGCTGCGCTTGCAAAGGAAATACAATGAAGTGACTCAAAGCCCAAAGACTATATAGATTCATAACTCAGTTCCACCACTGAGTGGTCGCCACTCAGTGACCTTGAGCAATAAGTTGACCTCTGTGCAGTTGTATCTCATGTATAAGAAAGACATTTATATTTATTTGAGTGACTACAAGTAAAACTAGGAGGACAGTTCCCAACACATAAAGATCACTCCCTGTAGATAAGATATCATTTATATTAACCCATAACTTACATTTTCCAGAAGGGATTTAAGGAAAACTAGCTAAGGTCATACATTAAGTTAGGAAAATGGGCCTAAAAAAAAAAAGAAAAGAAAAAAGAAAAGTAAACCAGAAAAACAGAAACACATTCTGTAGATATGGTATGCACACTCTAAGGACCACAGATTTGACTCTAAGAATTCTGAGCCCAAGTACACAAAATTATGTTCATCAGAGTGAGGAGGGCAAATGCAACTTTCTTTTCTTTAGAGAAACACACCTGTTTTCGGGTGTGGAGAGCTGGATGTCTGCTGTGAATTCTCGTGGAGAAGTCATTGTACAGCGTGTGGCACAAATAACATCTTAGCGTCCTTCTAGTAAATACACTTTTGAGTTTCCAAAAGCCCTTTCTGGTAATGTCCACTGATGTAAGCAGGTGGTAGAAACTTGAAAGAGGTTGGTAAAAATGGCTCCACAGGGTCTCCACCAACATATTTAAAAATATGTTTTCTGAACTCCTGGATCAATCCAGAGATAAATTTGACAGTGAATGGAAGGACAATAAAATAGGCACAGACTCCCCATACTTTGGGGGAACATCTCGTCTCCCACTCTCAATATAATTGATTCAAATGAATTTGAGAAAATATTTCTCTTTATAATCATCTACAATATTTAAATTAATATCTGTTTAATTTTTATTAAATAGATTGCATTTGATCGTCCCTCATCTTAGTCTTTTGTTCAATAACTAATGTGCCAAGTATGAAAGTAGGTACTAGGATACATTGGTCTTAGATTTACATAAATCCTGTTCATAACAGACTTGCCCTGCAAAGGAAACAAGCAAACAAATGAATAAAAGGAAAAAAAAAAAAAGACCACATGATTTATAGTTACCAGCTACTTGCAAGGGAGGCGAGTGCCTTTTACCTTTTCTCATCATCAGAATTACTTCCTTGGAGAACATGGCCAGAATTGAGCCTCTGCCAAGTGTTTTCCTACCAACCCAGCTGCAGAAAACCGGCAGTCGGCATTAACACCAAGTAAAATCTGTGTGAAACCCTGCAGTACCTCCAGCACCTCTGGCACCTGTATCCACGAGGACCCAAAGTTATCTGAGGAACAAATGGCGTCTCTCAAAACAACCAGTTCAGTAACCAAACCATCAAGACCTGGGATGCCATCTGATCTTTGTATCTTCTTAGTATCTGCCTTTGGCCAAAAACTAACTAACAAACAAATGAAAATGCCATTGGGTGATTCAGGCCTCGGGGACCTGCTTCACCATGGTTACGAGCCTAATGTAACACAACAAAATGGTAGCCGTAGTGTTGGTGATATTGGGATATGAAGTTTAGAGAATAATGGCTCCATAATAATGACAACGATATTTATAAAACAAACATTTCTATGGGTGCCCGGGTGGCTCAGTTGGTTAAGCGTCTTACTTTGGCTCAGGTCATGATCTCACAGCTTGTGGGTTTGAGCCCTGCATCAGGCTCTGTGCTGACAGCTCAGAGCCTGCAGCCCGCTTGGATACTGTATCTCCCTCTCTCTCTGCCCCTCCCCTGCTCATACTCTGTCTCTCTCTCTCTCTCTCTCTCTCTCTCTCTCTCTCTCTCTCTTTCTCTCTCTCTCAAAAATAAACATTTGAAAAAATAATAAAACAAACATTTCTTAAAAAAAAAAATTATCCCACCGCTGCCACCAAAAAAAACCAAAAACAAACAAAAAAAAAACTTTGTAAGTGAAAAAGCACCACAATTTCAAAAGAATTCATATCAATCTTGTAAAACTGTACCCTTTCTTTATAGCATAATTATCATCTTAGTTACTAAAGCCCCAAACTCAGGAATTGTGTTGGATTCTTTCCCTTCCTTTCATATCTGGTCACTAACAAAAAATCATATTTATTATCCCTCCAAATTCTCTCCCACATGTGTCCTCATTCTTTTCATGCCTGTGTCCACTGGCTTAGGTGAGGCTCTTACTAACTTTCACCCAGATGATTTCAGGTTTGTCTCCCCTTCCTTTGGTCTCTTGCCCTCCAACCTGTCCTCCTTCATGCAGTTAGAACGATTTCTTGAAACACTGAAAAGATATGGCAATTTTCAGCCTAAATACAGCTGGTATTTTCTAGCACCTGGGTTGATATGAAAACTCATATATGGAAATGCTCTCCAAGAACCTAATTTTGCTGCTGACGTAAATGAAAGAGTGATTCCATCCTTGAAGTTACAGCATTCTTGAAGGGCAGGCTCAGTCTTTTCAGTCCTCTCCCAAACCTTCCCTTCTGCCTCTTCACATTTACTAGCTTTGCTGTGCTTACTCCATACAAAGGTGTTCCAGTTCTCCGACCTTACTCTGGCCTTTCCATTCGTTTGCCCATTTCAGAGAACTTTGACCATTTTAGTTTAGTAAATTCCCATTCATCACTTAAGACTGCTTGCATGTTTGGTTCTCTGAAGGTGTTCAAGAAGCCTTTTGTATGTAGGGTTAGACTTGTTTCATATGGCATGACCATGTTCCAGGTACCGTTTAAACAATTTAAATATATTATTTACTTCAGTTCTCCCATAACCCTATCTCTGTTTTATAAATTAGGATAATGAGGCACACAGAGTTAATGTTAAGTTTTCCAAAGTCATACATCAAACAGGTGGTAGAGCCAGGATTTGAACTTGGCAGTCAGTTCTGGAGTGTGGATTCCTAGTCTCTATAATCTTTTGATACTTGGGGCTGACATCGGGGTCAATATTTGACATGTAATTATTTACTGATCTGTCGATTCAGAGAGAAAAATTTGAACTGGTAGGAAATACAAAGTACTTCTCAAGTCTTATATTCATCATCCAGAAGAATTAATGCCATTCTAAAGTGCTGAGTGAGTGAAGAGTGGTTTCCAGAATATCTTTAGCTCCTTTTGGAGAACAAAGGTCCTGAAATAGTAAGATGATTTTTGAAATTGGCTTACATCCTTATACCATCATATCCACGTATGTTTTTGATAGTTTATTAATCTAGAAGGTAGGGGCCTGAAGAGAATTTTTGATAGTTTGAGACATGAGTTTATTTAAAGTACATCAAATCTTGTAAAACAGAGCCATAGAGTCTTAGGACCAGAAGGAATATTGTCTTCCCTAATGTTCTTATCTGGTAGACCTTCCTCAATCAAAATTTAAAACCTCAATAAGGTGTCATTATTATAATGTTATCTTCATCTTTTTTTTTTTTTTGCTCTCATGAAATTTAATCATGACTTTAACACCTAATTTTACAATTCTCAATACACTGCATTAATTCTGTTATTGAATGTACAATTACAAGAAAAATTTCTGGCTGGCGTAAGCCTCATTCCAGTTTTCATAAAACCGAGTGATGTCGCCATTCCACAACTTCACGCTTCTGACTACTCATCGAGAAGGCAGCATTTGGAGTTCAGAGGCTGAGGTCCACACCCTGGTTTTCCTAGTGCTGTCAGTCACAATGCTTAAATACCACACCCTTTAGCTACCTCACGGGAAAGACCACTTGCGGGTCACCTGCCTGAGTCTGGCAGAAGGAGGGTCAATTGATTGGGTCTCCTTGGTAGTAAATCTGGCCCAGTTGTTTCCACCTGAGAAATCTGGAAAGAATGCAATGAAAATGTCGGACTTCTCAAAGTTGCAGGACAAATGAAGAACTGAAGAATTTTCACTGAAGAGGGAAGAGCCCAAACACAATCTGTTTGGTGCTCGAACAGATGTCAGTGTTACAGCCATCAACGTACCTAAACTTTACAAAGTGAGTGTCTCCAAAATTTGAGTTTCCATAGTCAAGAAAAACCATTTGTATTAGAAAGAGATGATTTTTTAGTAATACACCGGTGGATGTAAGAAAACGCGTCTCCTTCTGGTTGGAATGGCATTGTCTGTACTCCTTCTTGAAGCAAATGAAATCCACATTAATGCATGATATTAAAATGGGACAAAATGGCATTGACCTATGTGACAATCTCATAGTCAACAATGAAAAATACATTATTTAGCAACATACTGTTCACTTTTCTGTGTTCCCAGTTAGAATGAATTTAGCACAGCTCCTTAGATATCTCTTTATCTTTGATTAGACTTGACAGACTGCCTTCCCTAGAATGGTGACTTAATAAGTGTTGATTTATTAAATCCACAGATTCTCTCACACTTCGAATGAATGTCACTGCATGTTTTAGTGCCACCTTATGTTTAGTTGGGAATTATCTATGACATATTTGAGTGTTTTTCAGAATGTGGTTTATTAGCCATCTGGATCAAGATCATCTGGAAACTTGTTAAAAGTACAGGTTCTTGGTCTACCAGAAAACGAGAATGAAAGTCTAACCATCTATCGAGGGATATGGGCTAAAACTTCTAATTAATACTTTGAGCATCTAATAATTAGAAGTTCTTCTGTATTAGATCCATAAACCCAGCATAATCAACTGATGAGTATATGATAATTAACTCATTGGCTTTAATACAAATAGTGTCTACCTAGTAGAAGACATTTTTTCATGGTTAAATTGTTGAGTAAATTTCTATCGGACACTTTTACACTGGCTGAAATTAATAGTAAAGATAATTATTTCCAGGGGCACCTGGATGGCTCAGTTAGTCAAGCATCCGACTCTTGGTTTTGGCTCAGGTCATGATCTCATGGTTTTGTGGGTTCGAGCCCCACATCGGGGTCTGTGCTGACAGTGCAGAGCCTGCTTGGGATTCTCTGTCGCCCTCTTTCCCTGCCCCTCCCCTGCTTGTGCTATCTTTGTCTGTCTCTCAGTATAAATAAATAAATGAAAACTTAAAAAAATAATTATTTCCGGTTAAATGCCAGTAGGGGATTTATAGACATCTACACTTCTATCTATGTATCTATATCTCTATTTAACCTACTGGAGAATTAGGTGATAGGAAGACAAATAACATCATGAACGAATTCTCCTTGCCAAGTGTTAAGATCAACTCTCCTATCTGATTCTCATAATTTAAAAGGTAAGCATTTTTTTTTTTTTTTTGGTCTTTTTTACAGATGAGGAGAAAAAAAACACCAAGAGGTGATATGACTTTTTTTACATTTTTACAGCTCAAAAGTCAAGACCCAAAGACAGGGCTAGTTATTATTTAAATCCTTGTATTTCTACTGGAGAACGTCTCTAGTTTTTGACTGCCATTGTCTTAAAGATGAGTGTAACGTACAAAGCATTAATCCCAATTAATTTTAAGGTCTGATTAATTTTTAAGGTCAGCTATATTTGTATAAGTGGCATTAGCCCCTACTTTAAGACAATTTTTTTAGAACACCAACAGATAAAACAGGCAAGTGATTACCACCACTGCAGAAAGATGAAATACAACTACTTTGAACAGTAAAAATTCAACTGCTCATAAATTGTAATATAGTACTTGTTAACCACGAATGTGACATTTGCTTAATAGAAGTTTCCATAGTTTCAGCTGAGGAAAGTTTCCAGTTTCAGCAGAAAGAGAAGGAGATCTACTAGAAGCAGTTAAGTAGCTGGTGTTTTGTTGTTGTTGTTTTGTTTTTCCTAAAAACAAAAAAAATGCTACAAAATGTTGCTGATCTCCAATGGCTGCTGTGATGGTATCTGTGACAGGATGCCTCCAAAGAATAAGCAATTTCAAATCTTTCCAATGCATTTAAAAAAATAACTTCACAATTGGTGAAATGACTAAACATATTCTAGGAAGAATTGCACCAAAGTTCGTTAAAGAATAGGAAAAAATTGTGTCTGTTAACCTCCGTAGTCAGCAATAGGAAACAAAAAACAAGCTCAAACTTGTAATGTGTACTGTGTTTGCTGTAAGTAAACACAATGGGCATCAAAAAAAATAGCCTATTTCTGAAAGTGGGCTTTGAAGCTGGTTCAGCTGCTTAAAAGGCAAATTTTCCAATTGTCCTCGGTACCTCCAGACCCAGGATGTTGGTGCAGGGTCATTTCCTTCCTAGTCTGAGCTTGCTTAAACAGGTGCTGTGCAAATATAAAACCTCATTATCCCACTTGATAGGAGCTTATTGTTAGAGAACACAAAGACAGCGATCCATTTGAGTAGCTGATTTTCTCCTCTCACATGTATTTATGTTTTAGAAAGACAATTTAGGTAGCTTTTGAAAAATGTTCACTGAATATTTATGCACCAGATTTCCACAGTAAGCATTTCTATAGATGGGGTTGTGTAAGGAAACAGAATTTTCTTCTAAGTACTGGTCATAAAAGTTGTTAAGTACCAATAATTGCAAGCTGTTTATTTTGGAGGACAAGGAAGACTTCTCTATGCCTTAAAATCGCACTCATTTTAAAACATGTGTTTCTGTCAAATGTGGGCAATATGTGATGAGAGGATGATGTATTGATGGTGATATTGTGAATTAGTAAAATTTATCACCATTCACAGAGCACTTTAAAACCAGGGGATTATTGGCCTTATAGTTAACTTTGTGATGGAAAAAATAGCATGTGTATTGTGGAAACCAAGGCTCAGAGAGATTAAGCAAAATCCTGGAGTTACGGGGTTTTGGCATATAACCCCAAGCTATAACTACTAAAGTGCAAGGAACAACCTCTGTAATTATTCTGCTATAAGAATGTGTAAATACATGTGTCTGTTTCTTTTTTGGCCCAGTATAACAAGCCTTTACTAAAGCCATATTAGGGGTGTCTCCTCTGCCTCTGTTTCTCTCTCTCTGTCTCTCTCTCTCTCTCTCTCTCTCTCTCTCTCTCTGTCTCTCTCATATACTGGGGGATGCTTAAGGAGAATTCAGCATGCCTGTTTCCTGTTTTCTAATTTTCTGCTTCTCAAGAAATGCTCTGATTCAGAAATTTTATTCCCAAGCATTTGCTCTGGGAAGAGACTGACTTCAGTAGACTATGTAAACTCTCTAGATGCTCAGAACTTATAATTGCATCTTTGAGTAAATAAATCTCTTGGGAAACTTTTCTGTCCCTCCTCAATATGCTATTAAATTCCAGCTCAACACCAAACTAGGGTCTGTTGAAATTCAAACACTGAATTTCAGGATCACAAAAACTAAAAGGTAGACCATGGTTCCCATTGATCCAAACGACTGCATGCCCCTGGGACAAAGTTCTCCTCGGTGTTACCTTGGTCATGGGATGATAGAATGAGTTGTGTGACTCCTGACATTTTCAGGGTATCCAGAAACCAAGATGCCGAACCCCATATAGAAAATCACCTGGACAAGCATGATTCTATGGTCATCACAGAACAGCATGTGCTACATGGAATTCAGCTTTGCATCCTGTTTATAGATGGATATTATGTCCCTTCCTTGGTCCCCTGGAGTAAGCATCCTTAGAGGACAAGGACCCATTACCCAGCTCAGCCATCACTGTTAACAGGTGGAGATGATGATGCACGGCTGAATAAAACAATGCTTAATGGAACCCAGGACATTAACCAGATTTCAACTAGTAGCCCTCGGGATAAACCTACGTATCTTAAAAATGGACAGCAAGGCAGCTTCTTTGGTCTGCTACCAAATGCAAATATCCACCCCTCTTGAGCACCGAGAAACTAACACATCCAGTGATTTACATTTCAATCTACTTAAATAAAAACAGTTAGTTACATTGTCAGAATGTTTGAGGAATGGCTCAACTAGTGCGTGTTTCTCTTCTTTCGGGCTGATTTTGATCTTCCGTTCAACGTGTTTAGGTTCTCTTGTAGTTCTGAGGTCAATTCTGATTAAATGCCCTCTTATTTACCCTTAATGACTATGAAGATATTCTGCTTTTGCCGAAGATATCAATCGTTTGCTCATGACTGCAATTTGAAAAGGCTCTCTCTGTCCCCTGATTCCTTCTCTTTTTGGAAACCAAGTGGCACAGGAATATACACAATTGAATTCTCCAGTGGCTGCATGAAACTTGGTACCCGCAAATCAAATACTTACTTCCACCGAATTGAGTGTTATCTCTTATTTAAGTTCCCAGCATTGAAAACTCCGGGTATTTACATGAACAATGGATGTGCCAATAATAATAATAATAATAATAATAACAACAACAACAATAACAATAACAACTATTATTATTATCATCAGGGTATCCTGTATGATACTCTACAGACTTTCTTTCCAGTAAGCAATACTTGGCTTTTTCAAAATAACAACAGGAAATTTGGGACAATAGGAAATAATTTCTCTTAGGATCTACCATTTATCAGATATTGAATAAGGGATTGGGGCTTCAACTCTGTTATTTCATTTATTATTTCTGCAAACACTGTTGCAAATCAAGAAGCTGAGCCTTGGGGTGTTACAAGCTAGCTCAAGCTTGTTGGTGTAGGGCCCCTGTGAGAAGCTTGGTTTTCTCTAAACCCTGTTTAGAGCGTTCTCTAAACCCTGCTGTTGTTGTTACTTTAGTGTTTGTTGTTGTTGTTGTTGTTTCCTCTTATAGCATATTATGTATTGGGCACTTAAATGGATTTGTGTTATTTTGAGGAGAAATCCTCAGAGCCTAGTCGATGGCATCCATCTGTCATCAGAATAGGTGTTGTGAATTTCATTACAGACTATCAGCCCTGCTGTCATACCAGAAACTATGGGTTCCTCTTCAATCAACACCATGATACAGCTATCTGAGAAGAAGCCTTGCCAAACAGCTGAATCTTCCGTTAGTTGTTATTCAGATCTTGCCAGATTTATACTTGAGAAGATTGGCATTGAGTGTGATAGTTTAAGACTCTTCTTTTATCTGTGTTATCAAAGTTCTAAACCTAAACGAAGTTAGATTAGCAAAACAAAACTACACACACATGTATGCTTAAAAGCCCATTGAAAAATAGTCACTAAGCGATAAGCCCATATTATTCCTTGGCCTTTTATTGGAATCCAATATGTAAACATACAATAAATAGCTGACAGTATTTTGTAAAAGCAGAGTCAAATAACTTGACTCTGCTTTTCACCACTAATTTTTCACCACTTATTTTTTCTCCGTATCGTAAATTTTCCTTCGGAATGTAAGAGCAAGGAAGAAAAATAATAGCTTTGTCTTTCCATCAAGAATAGATATTCCTATTTTTCACATGGTGCACAGATAGGAGTTACTATGCTTCTCTTTTCCATTGGATACCTAGGAGGGTAATGTCAAATTCAGTTCTGTGCTGGGTTGCTAACATCCTTTCATGATCTTCATCTGGTACATTTCTCTCTCTTCAGTTTTTGGGTTCTATTCACATTTTTAAAGCATCTTTATACAAACTGTCATACACACATACATCAGCTAAGCTGGACAAATTTTTTTTAATTTGGCAGGTTTATGCCATTAAATTATCACGTTGTTATAGTGAGGTTGGGGGCTTCAAGTTAGGACCTAGTATGCTTGAATCAATGTTGAGGACTGTGAAAGACCCAAAAGCTAAGACTAAGATGTTGTCCCTTGACCTCCAATCTCAGTAACTAAATACAATGCAATTAAGCCTGTACAAGATACAAAATGGTAAGTTCAGTTCATCTAAAAGTCCAGAGAGAAAGCATAGGTGTTACTAATAACAGCATAGACTTATGTTTTCTAACTATGGGCCAGACACTGTTGAAGGTACTTTATATCTAGAAATCCATTTAATCTTTACCACCAGCTCATCAGTTACACACTCATATTATCATCCACATTTCTCAGAAAGGGGAATTAAGTCACAGAGAGGTTAAATGACATGTCAAAGGCACACAGCTTGTAAAAAACAGAACTGGGGATGAGCCCAGGGAGTGTGGCTCCTGAGTCTCTACCCTCAAGCCATATTCTGTGTTTCCACTCAAAGATCAGAAGGCCTGGGGCCAGTCACGAGACAGTCACGGGAACCAGGACAGTCTCTTAGGGCTATTCAAGATTTAACATACACACTGATGTTTAGAACAAAAACAAAGGATTCATCTTGGGTTTGTTCTTTATAAACAAATGTCATCGTGTTCCTCGGGTTCAACTTTTCTTTCCTGCTAAAAACCCTTTACAGTTCATGGAACAGCTGTGTGCGCGTACCAAAGATTAGGGTGTGAGGGAGAGAAGGAAGAAAATTTTACAGGCAAATGAGCTCTTAATTGATAATGAAATGGATTTATTCAATCACAACTTTACAAGTCTCATTACATTCAAATAATATAATTCAAAATTTAACTTTCTGTTTACTTTGTCACTACGGTACAGAGGTTTTGTGAAAAAAAAAAAAAAATAGACCTTCACGTTCAATTTGGGGGAAAGGGTGGAGAGCAGAATCGTGGATGGCATTTCGAGCCCATTTGCACTTCTTCGGAGAAGTTGCGTGTGACACATCATCGGGGCAATGGCTCGGCAGAAGGGCAGCTCTGGGCCACCATATAGGCTGCTGGAGACAGTTCTCTGGCAGCTTAGTGTTCCTGAACAAGCTGACATTTTATGGGGACTATTAGAAATGCATGAATTCTGCACACAAAATGTCAACTGATATATTAAGAAAGAGCAACTCTCTGTGGTCACCAGCAGTAAAATTTCCTTAGCTTTCACCCCATTCTGCTTCATAGATACATTGTATATACGCTTGTACTATTTCAGATGAGATCACTTGACACTCCGAATACACATTCAAGTTAAACTTTTGCAGTAAGAGAGTGAAACCTTAAAGAGAAATGAAAATAGTATCATTTCTCCATCTTCAGTTCAGAAACCAAGGTCATGGATTATGAATTTTGAGCAGCCAGTATATCACTCAAAAATCATTCTGGATAGAAGATGGCAACTTTATTCAACTTGCTTATTACTTTTAAAGTATGTTCTTGCTTAATAGCCTTTTGCTTTTGACATGGAGGGCTTCTATAAATTGGATACTAATGCAAAAAAATTAACCCCTATCATAAAGCAGTTGGGTTGAATAGCATTTGGGGGTTGCGCATTATAGTCAGTGAAGCTGTCTCCCACTGTGTCTAGAAATTCAGAGAAAACTGAATGTTTGAAAAATGCGCACTTAATATTTATGGAACCCTGGCAGTATGACATAGCTGAGGAAGCTATTCCCCAAAGAAAATGAGATTCCCTACAAAGTGGGTCCCTGGAGTACACAGACTACCAAATACTCAACGTCAGGCACAGCAGAGTGTAACAGTCTGCTGATGGCACTCCCCTTGTCCACGACTCAGCTCACGTGTGGCATCACCAATCCATGACTTGAATTCTACATTCGGTGTACCTGATGCCAGCCTCCTTGTCCCAGACAATGCTGCTCAGCATACACATCTATAGCTACTTTTCCATCACATTGAATTCCATTTTCTCCCCACGACCTCCAAGACTCCTTTTCGTTCAAAATACATGTAACTAATGTCATCTCTAGGAAGGCGGCTTCAGATGACTTACTCTAGCTTCTGCCTAAAAACAAGCAGTAATGAAATTGTTAAATTAATTCTGATGCCGCTAAAGTCAGTTTTATTTACTGGTGTACAGATTTAAATTTTCTTTGGTACACAAAGTGAAAAAAACTACAATGTTCCCCAAACAAAAAGAAAAGAACACTCCATGGAGAAAGCCCACAGCGAACTTTGGAGTTTCATCAGCGCATCTGGTTACACAGAAAAGCGTCACCTATTGGGTTTATCAAAATAATTTTTTTAATATTTATTTTTGAGAGAGAGAGAGAGAGACAGAGCACAAGCAGGGGAGGGGTAGAGAGAGAGGGAGACACAGAATCTAAAGCAGGCTCCAGGCTCCAACCTGTCAGCACAGAACCTGACATGGGGGGAAGCTGCGTAATCATGACCTGAGCTGAAGTTGGATGCTTAACCGACTGAGCCACCCAGGTGCCCTTAGAAAAGCATCACCTATTGGGTTTAAATGAGAAGGTTGCTCATGTCATTACCCATGACTGGGAAAGCTGCCACTTGTGAATAATTTAGAATTTGAATGCGATGGCGTGCATAATAGTATTCGGTTTCTGCTTTGTTACCTTGTTGATCTGTCATTTTGTGGTTGTTGTAGAAAACGGGTTTAATTATTTTCTAGAGAGACTGTGTTGTTTGAACAGAAAACGGAAATAGACTTACAATGGAAATTTTTAAAAACTGTGGTTAGTGGTGCCCTGACTCATAAAACCAAGAGCACGGTGTGTCCAAAGAGGGGCTATTATAGTTAGGAGGCACGTCATTTTCTGTATTGACTGAGATCGTTTCTGGCATAGTTTCTCTATTGAGTGATACGAAACATAGACTTAGGAACATAAATCAAAACTTCTTCCTCATTTTGGAATTGTAAAATCATCCCATCATCATCTTGCTAGCCACAGTGAGCAGATACAAAGCATACAAAGGACATATGGTAGAATGTTCCAGAATTTGGTTTCTGCACCCACACAGACTTGTGTTTGAATCCTGCTCTATCACTTCCTAATGAGTGATCATGGAGGAGGTGCATAACTCTTTAAAAATTTTTTTTTAATTTTTCTTATGTTTTATATTAGAGAGAGTAAGCCAGCACGAACAGGGGAGGGGCAGAGAGACAGAGATAGAATCTAAAGCAGGTTCCAGGCTCTGAGCTGTCAGCACAGAGCCTGATGTGGGACTTAAACTCACGAACTGTGAGATCATGACCCAAGCTGAAGTCAGATGCTTAATCGACTGAGCCACCCAGGTGCTCCTTAACTCTTTTTTAATTTATTTTTGAGACAGAGACACAGCGTGAGCAGGGGAGGGGCAGAGAGAGAGGGAGACACAGAATCCAAAGCAGGCTCCGGGCTCCGAGCTGTCAGCACAGAGCCCGACATGGGGCTCGAACTCATAAACTGCGAGATCGTGACCTGAGCCAAAGTCGGACGCTTAACCAACTGAGCCACCCAGGCGCCCCTGCTCCTTAATTCTTTTAATCTTAGTCTCCTTGTCTCCCAAATCGTGATAAAAATAGTCTCCATGTCACAAAAAAATTTTTGAATAATAACCTGAGTATACACACAAAATATTTAATGCTCTGTGTGACTAGCACATAATGAATAACCAATATTTCAGTATTATTAAATTAGCATCTTTGATATGACTGTTCAATTCCATTTTCCAATGTATTAGAGGCTAAATTCAGTAAAGGTTTGAACTAGCAAAAATATAAACAGCAAAATTCTTACACTATGGAATATTATCTTTCACAGAAAACTTTCAGAACATAAGTAAAGCTTAAATTGAAATTACATATATGAAAATTATAATTATGCCATTCATTTGCCTATTTTAGCTTACCATTTATTCCCTAGCTAAAGAGAAGAAAGGAGCCCTTTTAACTTTGGGAGAAATAAAAATTAATATTTTAACAAAACATTTTATCATAGATGGTCATGGCAAAACAGACAAGACAAGAAAACAGTAAAGTATGAAATGCCAGCACCTGTAATCCTAGTCATTCACAGATGACTACATTCAGTTCTTTAATGTATTTTCCTGCAGTCTTTATGATGTAGTATTTTACACAGTGGATATTCTATTGTACATTAAATTTTATGTCTGCTTTTGATGTTAAACCTTATAGCATAATAATTTTCTACATCTTTGGGAACACTTTTTAGTATCGTTATTAATATTTCAAAAATTTTGCATTTTACTTGATACACTTTAAATGCATATGGTACAGTAAATGTTTGTAGGAGTCTTTGTCTGACATTTAGAGAATCTGACCAGACACAAATTAACTTAATTATGTCCGAGCACAATTTTATTTTTTATTTATTTATTTTTAATACATTTTTTCAATGTTTATTTTTGAGAGAGAGAGACAGAGCATGAGTGGGGGAGGGGAAGAGAGAGGGGGAGACACAGAATCCGAAGCAGGCTCCGGGCTCTGAGCTGTCAGCACAGAGCCTGATGCGGGGCTTGAACCCATGAACCGTAAGATCATGACCTGAGCCGAAGTCAGAAGCTTAACTGACAGAGCCACCTAGGTGCCCCCAAATACAATTTTAAAAAGGCACTATTGCTCGTTAAAACTCTTAAGAAAATCTTCACTAAAATGGGAAACTGGGGCGCCTGGGTGGCTCAGTCGGTTAAGCGTCCAACTTCGGCTCAGGTCATGATCTCGCGGTCTGTGAGTTCGAGCCCTGCGTCCAGCTCTGTGCTGACAGCTCAGAGCCTGGAGCCTGTTTTGGATTCTGTGTCTCCCTCTCTCTGACCCTCCCCCGTTCACGCTCTGTCTCTCTCTGTCTCAAAAATAAATAAATGTTAAAAAAAATTAAAAAAAAATAAAATGGGAAACAATTTTTTTTTGAGTTCTTTAATTGAGGGATGAATAACACAACACTAAGGAATAAGACAAGTGTGAGGTTTTCTAGGCGAGCATCATCTCATGAGCCAAAAATATTGAGGTAGACGCACAGAGTGTGAGACAGTGATAGTCTACCTTAACGTGAATAGTCAGTCCATGCTGGAAATGGTGTAAATTAAAAATGTATGATGTGTAGGGCTGCCTGGGTGGCTCAGTAGGTTGAGCATCCAACTTCAGCTCAGGTCACGATCTCATGAGTCAGAGCCCCATGTTGGGCTCCGGGGTGACTGTTCAGAGCCTGGAGCCTGCTTTGGATTCTGTGTCTCCCTCTCTCTCTTCTGCCCCCCACCCCATTTGTGCTCACTCTCTCTCTCAAAAATAAACATTATTTTTTTTTAATACTGTATGATGTGGAGGGGGAAGGCAGAGAGATAAATGTGGGTGTCTTTTGTGATTATCTATCTCAACCGCAGGTAACTTCTTTGTGATTCATAAAGAGTAGAGGCCGTATGAAAAGGATAATTCCTCAAGAAATAAAAGATCACTGTGTTATGTTTGAAGGGGACTAAGTTTCTAAATACAGAACAATTGCTTAGATTTTTAAATAATTTACAAATTAATTTCACATGCCATATATGGCCGATTATCTGAGCAGAGTACTAAAAAAGGAATGTTTTCTTCCTCTATGGTAAGCCAGTTGATGAAGTTTCAGAGAGCTCTTTTATGGCTAAAATTTTGTATTTCATTTTGTTTTCACATCCAAACAATACAGCACTTGAAAATAAAATGTATAGGGAATTTTATTCTTTGACCTTGAAATTTTGTACACGTTTTCATATTGCCTCGTTAAATCATTTTTATGTTGGGTAGAGACAAAGGATTGTTTGAAAGAGAATATATGTATGGCAGTGTACCAGTTACTATAGATGTGTAAATTACTCCAAAACTTGGCCATGTAAAACAACCATTTATCTTGTTGATGAATTTTCTGTTTCAGAAATTCCAACAGAGCACCATGGGAATGGGTCACCTAGTTTTACAGTGTCTGGGGCCTCATCTTGAAAACTCAAATGCCGGGGCTGGTGTTATTTGAAAGCTCATATATTCCCTACATCTGGCATCTGGTCTGGGAAGACTCAAAAACCGGGGGCTGAAACAGCCGGGGATCCTGTGCATCTTTCTCTTTGTGTCGTCTCTCCGTGGTCTGTCTAGTGTAGTGCTCGGGGCATTCACGGTGGCCATATATATGGTGGTTGGTTCAGGGCTCCAGAGGTACACTTCCAAACAGAGAGACAGAGAGCCAGAGAGAGAAATCTTACCGCCTATTATGACCTAGTACCTAGTGTTCGTACTCAGCATGGTACTCTGTTGGTAAAGTAGACTCGAAGTTCCACCCAGGTTCAGGGGGCCTGGGTGGCTTAGTTGGCTAAGCATTTGACTCTTCATTTCAACCCAGGTCATGATCTTGCGGTTTGTGGGATCAAGTCCCCCATTTGGCTCTGCATTAACAGTGTGGAGCCTGCTTGGGATTCTTTCGCCCTCTCTCTCTGACACTCACTCTCTCTCTCTCTCTCTCTCTCAAAATAAATAGATAAACAAAATAAAACAAAAACAAGTTCCACCCAGGTTCAAGGGAACATAGACTCTACCCCTTAGCTGAAGGATGTCAACATCACATGTAATTCGAGCATGTGGAATAAGCTACATATTGGTGTGTCCATCTTTGGAAAATATACTCCATCTCAGACACAGTGGCTACTGATAAATTTCCTTTGAATTCTAACTACCAGCTGTAAAATGTTCACCATTGCCTCTGAAATCCCTGTGTGCCTTTCTCTGAATGTATCGCCCCCTCTTCTCTTCCCACATCATCACTTCCCCACATTTTGTCCTTTTCTTCATAGTTTTCCTACATGGGCTTTCATGCCGTCTCATGGTGGATGCTTGTACACACTCAGGTATGCAGGTTTAGATTTCATATAATATAGATAGTACTGAATGCATTTGTCTGCGCCTTGCTTTTTTCCCCCAACCGGTGTTTTTAAGATTATTTGTCCATACCATTGCGTGTAGCTTAAGCATTTCACATGCAGTTTACTATCCCATTGAATACATATTCCACAAATTATCCATTTTATTGGTGTTGGACTTCGGGTTATTTCCAGTTTTGTTTTATTTATGTGACTATTATCAGGTGGGTATGAATATTTAAACACTGTCCTACATGTTTCTTGATGTACATGCAGGACTTTCTCTAGGGAATATCACTCAGAATGGAGTATTTACAGCAGTAAGAATGTATATTCTCCAGTGTTTATATTTTCACATAAATTTCTTAGAGTTTTCCTTTCCCATATAAGGTTTCAGTACACATACAATTTGTGTGCATTATGTGCCATAAGGAGAAAGCTCTTTTTTTTTTTTTTCCGAATGGATTTGGAATTTATTCTAGCACTGTTTTCAATTAAAAAAAAAGCATTTAGGGGTGTCTGGGTGGCTCAGTCGGTTGAGCGTCTGACTTCGGCTCAGGTCATGATCTCACGGTTCATGAGTTCGGGCCCCGCGTCGGGCTCTGTGCTGACAGCTCAGAGCCTGGAGCCTGCTTCAGATTCTGTGTCCCACCCCTCCTCCACCCCACCCCTGCTTGTGCTCTGTCTCTCTCTTTCAAAAATGAATAAACATTTAAAAAATTTTTTAAAATAAATAAAAAAATAAAAATAGTACAAAGAGAACTCATGTACTTTGTGCCCAGATTTACCTGCTATTCATATGTCCACGTAATAGGGGTGTGTGTGTGTGTGTGTGTGTGTGTGTGTGTGTGTGTGTAAATAACAGTTAACATGCCTCTTTAACTCTAAATACTTTTATGTGCATTTCCTAAGAGTAGAAGTATTATGTAATTACAGTCAACATCAATTGCAGAAATTTACATTGAATCGATACTTTATCACCTATATTCCAGTTTTCTCAGTGGCCCAATCATGTCCTTTATAGCACGTTTCCCCTCTACTACAGAATCCAACCTCTGGGGTCAGATATTACAGGTCCGTCATGTCTATTTAGCCTGTAACACCCTCCAAACCTTTCTTTATCCTTCATAATGTGGAGGCATTTGAAGAATATATTGTTTTCTTTTTTCAAGGAAACAGTCTTCATTTTATGTTTGATGTTGAAGTCTTCTCACATCTACAATGAGGTTGTGCATATGCAGTATGTCTCAAGGTTTCACATCTGGAAGGACATGATGTCCACCCGCAACATAACATTGATCAGCCGGTGAAGGTGTTGCCCTAATTCTCTGGTGTTAATTTACTTTAAAAAATGTTGTTGCTTTTAATCTCCTTCTCAACGAATAAACTATCAATGGGAGAACACTTTATTTAATATCATGCCAATATCTCAAGCTCATCAAAATTTCTCCCTGATCTTAGTATCCACTGATGATGCTTTCCTGATCTAATCTTTATCATGGTGGTTGCAGAATGAAGATTTTCCAACTCCAGAACCTATTCCATATTTAATAGATAGGTTTCAGTATTCTGTTGTAAGCAAGAGCCTTCTCTTCCCCTGTGTTTATTTTTATATTCATGTATGTATGTATCTGTTTTTATTTATTAAAGAATGAATTTATTATCATTAAACATTATTATTAAATATTACATTTCTATTAAAATCGTATAATGGAATATTTTAAATTTATTTATGAAATAATAATACCTATATTTAATGGTTTATAATTCATTACTGAACATAGTTATTTCAGTGCTCAAATCTCAGATTTGTTCTGTGGGAGTCTTCTCACTGTGTCTGTCCCCTGTGCATTTGTGACATGCTCCCATTTGACTTCCTGACATGACAAAATATTCCAGGCTCATCTTGGATCTACTCTACCCTAATCATGGAATCAACTTTTTCCAGGGTGCTGTACTTCCTGTTTATAAGCACCATTTACTTCAGAGCCCATTGTTTTTCTATTCATCAGCAATGTCAACCTCGTTATAATTAAAACTTTTTATGTAGGGGTGGGTCCAGTCTTGAGTTCTCTATTCTGTTCTTTGTGTACTTGATTGTTGCTAAATATGTACTAAATCTCTTATAGTTTCCTGTTAGTCATCGTCTTGTCTGCTATTAGGACAGTCTGGGCTCTTTTTAGTTTATGCCCATTCCTGTAAAATTTGTAATTACTTTGCTAATTTGATTTTAAAAATAACCACTAGGATTTTGAGTGAAGTTGTATTAAATCTTAAGTCATTTCTACAGATGTGTACCTTTCCAAAGGATACTGAGCACTTTTTTTAATTGAATAATTCAGGACTTTTTTTTTAACTGCTAATCATTTTAGGTTGGTTTTCCCCTGCACACAATGTGTCATTAATTATGTAGATGTATTTTTTTTTAATTTTAGAACCGTGTTCATAGATTATATCTTTAAATAAACACACAAATTGTTTGGGTTTGTTTTCTTATGTATAAATCCTAACTAGGCACAGCTTGTGTTTCACTCCCCTGTTTTCAATTATCTATTATTAATGTGAGGATTATTTTTATTTTCCTCCTTTTGATTTCATTCTGATATCCATGTTATCGTGCCATAGATAGAGATCCATGCCTTAGATCTTGGAGCTGCCAGTTGGAAAATGTTAGGGTTACCAACTTTTGTGGTTTGCATGAGAGTGATGAATTTCTGGGATGCAGGAATTTTCAAGGCTTGAAACTAGGAAAGTCGGGCAAATGGGAATGATTTGCTCATTATGCACATGACTAAAGGCACAGGTTTTTTTTTGTTTTGTTTTTGTGTTTGTTTTTGTTTTTTGTTTTGCCTAGTCTAAGGGTAGTATTCTCTTTGTGGGCAATAGGAATAGTATTATTCTTATTATTTGCTAATGCATTTAAATGGATAACTGATATAATCTAGAAATAAATAAAGAAGTATTCTTAATGTAAATCATACCAAAAAGAACTGCAGGCACAGATAGCTTCACCAGAAACTTTTACTAAGGAGTTAAGGAAAAAAAAAATGATGCCACAATAATACATTCTCCCAGATAAGTGGAAGAAAAAAAGGGAGAAATGCTCTTTCAGTCTGAGTTCAGTCTATACGTTTATTTATTTTTTATGTCACCATAATGTTGACTTAAAAACACATGATACAGGTCTTACAAAACAGGAAAATTTATAATTTTGAAAACCTAAAGAAATATTAACAAATAAAATCTAGCAAAATACATATTATGAGCAAGTTGTATTTAGTCTGAAAATAACCTTGGGAATATGTTTAAATCAATGGAATTTGACACCTTAATAGAATAATAGAGAAAATTCGAGAATTATCTCAATAGATGCAGGCCAGTTAGTTTATAACATTAAATGTCTATTCATAATTAAAATCAAGGAATATTTTTATTCTGATACAAGGTAGCCATAACCAATGAAGAGAATGCATCATGCTTGGTGGTAAACGTTGAAAGCTTTTTCTTTGAGATCAGCAAGAAAAGGATGGCAATGGTGCCTGCTTTTTTTTTTTCCAATACGCATTTGGGATCCTAGTTAGTCCATTAAAAGAATGAAAACAAAAGTTATACATAGAAAATAAATAAACTGTCCTATTTGTAGACATTATCTACACATATGTGCATGCCTATATATGTGTAGAATATCCAAGAGCATCTACAAATAATTCTTAGAATAAATCAGAGTTAGAAACACGTTTCTTGGATACAGGATGAATTTATTCCTTTCTACTTTCCATCCCATCCTTTTCCCCCCACCCCCACCAAAAACCTTACTTAAATAGAGGGATACACTGTGTTAGTATATTGGAAGGCTCAGTATCATAATAATGTGAATTTGTCCAGATTCTACCAAATTTACCCAATCAAAACTCTAAAATGATAGATTGATGATCTTGTTAAACTGATTGAAATCATATGAAAAAGAAAAAAAAAATAAACTCATATGGAGATTCAAAGGGTGAAGAATATCCAAAGAAAAATATCCAAGGTAATCTTGAAGAACAAAATGGGAAGACAGGCCCATAGAGGGTATTAAGACATCATAACGTTATTATAATTAAGATAGTATGGTGTTTGTGCATAAACAATTAGACCAATAAAATGATAAGCTCAGAGAGACATCCATATATATATGGACATTTAACTGATGAAAAATGTGTTCACAGAAAGTAGAGGGCAAGAAAACAGTGTTTTTAGTAAATTGTGCTAGATGTATTTGGTATTCACGTACATATCCATATCCACGGCTTATACAGAAATCAGTTTCAGTGAATTGTAGATCTGAATGTTAAAGGGAAAAAAAAAAAGCTTCATAAAAGTAACAGGATAATTCTTTTAGACTTCTGTATGGGAAGATATTTCTTAAACAAAAGACATAAAAATTATTAACAATGTAATATTGATAAATTTGTTAAAATATTTTCTGATAAAAAACTTTAATGAAATAAAATGCAGTCAGTTACTGAAAGAACATATTTGCAATTCACATAGTTGACAAAATTTCATCCGTGATATATAAATCAATCTTTCATTTCACTAAGAAAGAATAAATATACACATGACAATTGAATGCCACGTCACAAATGAGGATATATGCATTATTAATAAGCATATGACAATGTACTCTAAAGTCATTAGGGAAATGAATATTAAAACCATGAGATAACACTACTTTTACCAACAATAGGACAGACGTAAAATTTACAAGAAATTTTGTAAGAACTGGTGGTTGGAAAGAATGTGGAATGAAAATAACCCTTATGAATTTCTGTCGAGAGTGTAAATCATTAAAAACAACCCAGAAAAAATTTAGTATCACTTACTGTATTTGAAGATCTATATTCTGTATGCTGCTGCAGTTTTACTCCTAGGTGTATATCTAAAAGAAATTCACATATATGTGCACAAAAAAAAGCATTTAATGGAATGTTTTTATTGGTATTATCATGACACATCAACTCTGCAAATAACCCATCAGTGTTAGAATGAACATAAACAATGTGTTAAATGTATTGAGTGCTGTAACATGAAGCATGAGAATGAATTGCCCTTACAAACAATCTGAACGGGGAAAGGAGAGCATGTTAGACAAGAAAAACCATTTACTGTGAAGGATTGGTACACTTTACCCATGATTCTGTCTGCTTTTGTTTCAAAATTATGAATTGAAAAGACACAGATGAATTCATAAGAAAAAAAATTTAGGCAGAGATAAAGTAGAATAGAACTAGGAGCAAAATTAAGATTCTTTCAGTGATATTTGCAATACATGATTTTATTTAAAATATCTGAGATTGTGCTTTTTAAAAGCAGTAGATAACTGAGTACACGCAGGTTATGATATTATTTTCAACTTCCAGTATTTAACAAAAATCCCAAATTAGCAATGTTTCAAGTCAATAGTGATGAATTCTCAATAGTTTGATCAGGGCATTGATTATACATACCAGTGTTTCCTGGGGGTGCAAAGAGGCCCTGTAATAGATTCAGGACATTTCATCCTGTAGATAGAAACTATTGATTGTATTGAGCACGAATGACAATTATTCCTGCCATAGAGCTCTTAACGCATGCCCTCGTTAGCTTCCACGTGCTCTACCCCAGTGGTCTCCAGATTCTCCTCCTTAACCATGTTGACTTCATCCCATTCTACTATTTCTCAGCTTGAGATATTTTAATGCCTGCTTATATTTCTGCCCATAATCCCTCAAATCAATAGCATCATATTCCGGGACCCTCATATCCTCTGTTCCACACACATCATTTTTTGCGTGGTCACCTCATAAGAACTGTTGTGTCGAGAATTGATTGATTTATTTTTTTATTGATTTATTGATTTATTTTTTTTCTGATAGTGTAATAAATTACCTAAATTTTTAATGTTATAAACCACTCAGAATATACACTCTGGTCAGAGAACTGCTCTGTGTAATTCCATGCCTTTAAATTCCAATCAGACCTGATCTCTACCCAACATGCAGTTCTTCTTTGTAACAGCTTCATGTAAGCTTGAAGAACATATGTGCTCTTCAGTTGTTGGGTATAAAGTTCAGTTGGCATTACTATGAATGTATCAAATAGAGCAATATTTAATTATGCAGATTAAATTTTCCAAATCCTTACAGATTTTTTTTTGTCTTCTGCAAAAATTGTGTTCAATCCCCACTGTGACTATGGATTTTTTTTCTCAAGTTATGTCAAATTTCGCTTCACATATTTTAAGGATACATTTTTAGGTTCATACATATTTACAGTTTTTATATTTTTCTGGTTGATTGACTTTTATCATTAAAAACATTCTTTTTTTTTTTTTTTTTGAATCTCTGGCCATGCTGCTTGCCCTGAAATCTTTGTCCAGTATTAGAGTAGCTCATTCAGCATTCTTTCAGTGAATGTCTATATCATATATCTTGCCATTCTTTCCCTTTCAACTTTTCTGTCTCGTTATTCACTAGAAATAGGTTCTGAGACAAGAGAGGTGCATCCAGACTTCCTGGGGAGTGGAGAGGTTTACCTATAAATAAAGAAGATTGATCAGAGGGAGAAACTACAATGTGGTTATGATAGAGGGTTTAGAGGATCCTATAAGAAGTTTGGGAACTGAGATGACTCTTTCCAGCTGCCCATAATTAAAGGGAGGAAGTCAGGACTTTTATCCCCAGTAGTCATCGGCCACAGGCCACGTGTGGGAGGTGGTGTAACCTTGGGCAGGCAGTTCCTGCATTCAAGGGTAAGTTCCAGTGCAGGCTGCAGCTGTGGGTGTATCTTCCCAGCAGTTGGGAATGGGTGCAAAAGCCTAACAGTGGGATCTGGGTGGAGCAAAATAGTATAATGAGAATACAATAATAGTATAATGAAATAACTATACTTAAGGTACATCCTTTCCAAGGGATCTATGATTTGATGTGCCCTTTTTATTAAATTTCTAATATTAATATTTTCATTGGAATATATTCCATTCACAATTAACATAACTATTGATATATGAGGTTGAAGTCTGTCATTAACTTTGGTTAGCAAACAAAAGAAATGTGATCCACCTATTATTCTATGCTCCTTTTTTGCTTTTTGACTTCATTTTGATTAAGAATTATACCCTATGTGTTGGATGTGCTAATTAACCTTATTGTGGTAATCATTTCCTGATATATACGTATATCAAATCATTATATTGTACACCTTATACTGACAAAATGTTATATGTCAATTACATCTCCATAAAGCTAGAAGAAAAAAATGGTGTGTTTTTCCCTCTATTTGTTAGCTGTACATTTCGTTAGTATTCAGTTAGGTAGCTGCCACAGAGGTATAAATTAATACTTTTATTGCTTTGTAAAAAGTACAGAAACCTTGAACGACTTTTGGAATATCTACTCTTCTCAAACCTACAGAACCATCCCCAAAACTACCGTGCGATGATTTTTACAAGGCCCCTCTCTAAATAGTTAGATTTAAAAATCGATAAATAAAAATGTATGGGACAATGTGAGGTACCATAATTACTATTTATTAATTAGTATTTAGAATAGTGAGGAGATATGAGGTACCTATGTACTTGTTTATTGTCCTAAGTGTGTATAAAGATTTTTCTTAGGTTCTAGACATCACTTTCTGTTTAGGTCTAGAAACCATCTATCTCTCCAAGGCTATTATCAAACATCACGTCTCACACTTGGAGAAGAAGAGAACAAGGCTATTATTTGCTATCCCATGAGCTTTTCAAAGTGTTTATATTGAAACAGTACAGAATTTCTTATCTCTAATTCCGCTTATTTAATTCAGGCTACATAATTACTCATGATGCTGCCTCATCCACTTGCTGCTTTTGTGAATCCTGGCTTCCAGTTCAAACACTGTGAATTGAACTCTGTCAGTGATGACCAAAAATATAATTCTTACGTAGAGTGTGCAGGAGAATGTAAGAGATGCTTCATTTTCTGGTCATGTCAAATTACTCAGAATTTTATAGTCTAAATGTAGAGTAACACATCTCCCAGCTCTGTCTTTTCTTGAACTTTTTAGGCTGTATGTCTCAGTTCCCAAGACGTGAGCCTTTTCAATGTCAACCTCACCCCTGTCTTCCCCACACTGCCACCAGTGAGGAGGAGAAGCAAAGGGGCTGTGAGCAGTTCTTTTTCAGTTCTTCTTCATGCCCCTCACCCAGCATGGCTCAAAACTGGTTGTTTATACTTAGCTCTAGGTCTGTCACCCTTAGAATGTGAAGAGCAAAGAGTTATGGAGAAAGGAGATTGTTTCTGTCTTTACAGCATGTCAATGTTCTTAACTCAGCAAGTCGTAAGGATGGAGAATCATGAAAATATTTACATTATTTTGACATTCTTTTCTCTCCTTCTCTAAGACAAGTTATTCACATCTTAGACTTTTATCCCATGTCAGGTATATTTCTTATGCTCTTTTCTGTGTTGTGTAGAATTTTCTTTCTTCTTGATTGGGTCCTGATATTTTTTCTTACCTGTTTTTTAGCTGACAGATATTCTTTTCATCTGTGTCTAATAGTTTGCTAAACCCATTCTTTAGCTTTTTTGTTTCAGCCAGAGTATTATTTAATTCTATGAAATCCATTTGATTCTTTTAAAATTATTTCCCATTCTCCTCTGATTTTTTGAATCTTGTAATTCAATTGTGTAAAAACATGAATTATAGTCACTGTGAAGTCTGTCTGATAACTGCAGTACCTAGATATTATGTAGATCCGTTTCCTTTTTTCTTAGTATTCCGCCACTTTTTTCTTCTTCATGAATGCTTTTTATAATTGAGTGTCAGATATTGTACATGAAAAATTGTAAAAATCACTAGAAACCCCGGATAGTCCTGTGTCTTGGGGAAAGAATTTACTAGTATTTTTTAAGGCAGCTTATTTAAGTCTCATTTCTTTTATCTTATCAGAGGTTGAGATTATTTGAAAATATAATTCAGGTCCTTGAAAGACTGGTCAATTTTGGGGTCACCTTTCCTCTTAAAGTGTATCCCTTTGAGGTTATAAACCAAAGCCTGTTTTTTCCTCCCTTTCTTCTTCTTCTTCTTTTTTTTAATGTTTATTTATTTTTGAGAGAGAGAGAGAGAGCATGAACGGGGGAGGGTCATAGAGGGAGGGAGACACAGAATCTGAAGCAGACTCCAGGCTCTGAGCTGTCAGCACAGAGCCCGACGCGGGGCTCGAACTCACAGAGCATGAGATCATGACCTGAGCTAAAGTCAGAAGCTCAACCGACTGAGCCACCCAGGCGCCCCCCTCCCTTTCTTTTTAATGTTTATTTTTTAGAGAGAGAAGGAGAGCATGAGCTGGGGAGGGGCAGAAAGGGGGACAGAGGATCTGAAGTGAAGCAGGCTCTAGACTGACAGCAGAGAGCCCAATGCAGGCCTCAAAATCATGACCTCATGCCTCATGCCTTATGACCTCAGCAGAAGTCAGATGCTCCATCTCTGCGATCATAGTTGACAGCTTTCTCCCTGGGGAAAAGGACATCCAAACAGCTGGATCATCTGTTCTTCTTAGTTCTTTTCTGGATCTTGGCCTGGCAAACTTTCAATGTCTTGGTAACTCTCTAATACTTTCAAACAGATTCCTCATCTTCATAGCCTAATTTTTCCATGGTTTTAGTAGATGAATGAAACCAGTAATTCCGCCATTACTAGTAGACTATAGCTGACAGATTGCTCTGAATTTGATGCAAAAAAATTCCAGAACATTCTAATCCAACATAAAATGCTATTATAAACTCTCTGCATCACATGCAGCCATTCTTGCAATACAAGCCCTGGGAACACATTATTTATCGAATATAAAACTATGCCATGTGGCACAAAAGTTGGAAATGACAGAACCTAACTGTCAAGAATCTTCAGCCACATATTGGGAAGGTTTAAAATTAACATTTATATATAAGTAAATATTAGTGTAAGGATAAAAGCAAATATTGGAATTTAAATTACTTTCAGATCCACCCGAGATTGATGGAGTAAATCTCTAAATCCATTCTAGGCACTTTTAATAATATTCATAAAAATTTGTGATGCAGATTTTTTTTTCCTATTTTACAATGAAGACATTGATGTGACTTGGAAAGAAAGTTTCTTGCTTAGTATCACACAGGTAGAAGATGTTGGAACACGTATTTGGACACATATTGAAAGTGCGCACCGTATGTTCCTAAAATTCTAGTGTTCCTTCCATTCTGTGATGCTGCTTCACTGAGCCACAATGCAGTCAGAACAATTACATATTTAATCTCTATTTGGGTTTTTAATGAAGTAACATACCTCTCACTCTCCATTATTTAAGACAGAATATAAGTAGGCATGCAGATAAATTATACTTTTTCTTAATTATTCAAAACTTCAAGAATATATTGGTGAACTTAGGTTCTGCCCTTGCTCCTAAGTCATAACGATTTTCTTCTACTTCTATATTTGATTTAGGTTATGTATGAAGTGGCTTCTCTCCTCTATGGCCCCTAATCCAATGAGATTTATGTGGTTTGTGAGTCAACTTCTGTTTTATGTAAATTTATGCTTATATATCAATTTCATTTATTCACTATTATCAGGTCAGAACAATTTTTTCTCTGAATTAGGAAGAGAGACACTGAATTCTCAAAACAGAATCTAAATGTATCTCTAAGAATTTTGATAAATTGAAACTGCCTAAAACTGTCAGTAATTTTGCAAATCAGCCAGGAAGACATCCAAATTCTATTCCAAATGCTTTTGTATGTCTATCTATTAAAGGAGGCAGGTGCAAATGATCAGACTATGAATCTATGGATTTAAATTTAGAATCTATTTTTTAATTATGCCATGACAAGATGGAGAAATTAACAAAGGATATGATAATAATAGCTATTCTTTCTGACTATTAAGTTTTGTTTCTTTGCTGGATTTTCTCTCAACACTTAGTTTTAATTCCATGGAATTAAAATATTTTTCGAGTCAGACACACATATCAAATTCCTATATATTTCACAATGATAATCCTTACCCTTTACTGTACTTTAGCATATCTATTATCTTTCCATGTATATGCTTTGTCACCATGGTAATGTTTTATCGGATGTCTCTAAAAAAACATTATCAGTTTCATTTCTTCTGTTTATTACACTCTTTTCTTTCTGATTTCTTTAGTAAGACAATCTTCACATTTACCACTCTTATTATAGGTTTTCTATAATTTTAATATTATTTGAAATCTATTTTCAGAGAGCATTTCTCTTTGAAAAGGTAACATAAATGAAACTATGGGCACCTGGGCGGCTCAGTCGGTTGAGTGTCCGACTTCAGCTCAGGTCACGATTTCCGGGTTTGTGAGTTACAGCCCCAGGTCGGTCTCTGTGCTGACAGCTTGGAACCTGCTTCAGATTCTGTGTCTCCTTCTCTCTGCCCCTTCCCTGCTCACACTCTGTCTCTCTCTCTCTCTCAAAAATAAATAAATATTAAAAATATTTATAAAAAAATGAAACTAGCCAGAATTCTACCCATTCTTTGATACTCACAAAATTTCCTGACCAATACTTATTTTTCATTCAGGTTTGCCGTCTTTCTCTACCAACCTGAACTATGACACCAATAAACTAACCATTTGGGATGATGAATTTCAGTTTTCTCCTGATTCTGAATACTAATCATTATTTAGGATATTAAATGTTTTACAAATGTTTCAAACTATCTACTTTCTACATTCAACAATCACTGACTACTCAAGATGCTTTATTTTAATTTCATTTTAAAAGTTATTCTCTTCCTAAAATATAGCGTGTGTGTGTGTGTGTGTGTGTGTATATATATATATATATATATATATATATAATTTGACTAAAAATTTATAATTATATGCTTTATCAGTATATGTGTTTATATTGTTCTTACCTATTTTTTTCTTGAGACAACTGGAGTGGAATTTTTTGTCTTTTTTTATGTTTAGGTTTTATCTAATTAAGATAAAGAGAAATGCAAAATGAATAATCACTCTTCTCTTTTTTTCTTGTTCTTCTTCAGTACCTTCCTATTTTGTAAATTAACCTCTCAGCTACTATAAATTACCAAAATACAGCATTACTTATTTTAAGTTCTTCTCTCCGTGCCATTTTTCATACAAGGTCTTCTTCTTGGAAAGATCTGTACTTCCCTTTTCAACAAGAGTTTCTTCCAAAGCCTTCAATACACTTGTAACCAACATCCTCCGTGAGACCCTCTGGTTGGCTGATCACCATGGTGACTTAACTGGGTCTCCTCTGCTCTCAAAGCATCATTCACCCCACAAAGTAGGCAACCAAAAATGCTTTTTGAATTTTAATTAATGACTCTGTTTTACAGGAATAAATCATATTCACTACATATGACTTGAAGATCTATTATGATCCTGAAAGGGCTGGCAGGGAATTAACCATGTATGTTCTTACCAGAATGTTCTGGAACTAAATCCATCTTATCTGGCTTTGGAGCCCAATTGGCTTTGGTGTGTTTGGGGGAAAATCCTTAAACTGTTGTGACTCAAGATCTGTAAGATAAGAATTGTGGGTAGGGGCACATTTGTTTCTTTTTTGTTAAAGGTTCTTTTCCCCTCCGGCCCTGTGGTCTCTGAGTTCCCTGCTTCAAGGATCATGAGGTCATGTTTCCAGCTCCACCCCAGCACGTGTCTGACACCTAGCAAGCACTTACCACGTGGGTGAGATGATCGCATGGTCCATTCTACAGTTTTCAGTGCCCACGAGGATGGAACTAATTCTCAGGGCTGATACTCTCAAGGGAGAATCCCCAGCAAAGATGAAAAGTAATCTTTACACTGAAGGGTGTGTGAGACAGAAAAAAAATAGATAAAAGGAAGGAGTATCCCAGGGTGTTTCTAGACAAAAAGTGTACCTTCATGATAATCACAGGAAAATGTTTTCTGGATGTCAAGGCATATGCAATCTTTATTAATAAAGGTGTTTATGATACATTTTCCTAAACATTGCAAATCTGTGCAAGACTTACGTTGGCCTCCCCTAAAACAGAAGTGACTTTAAACTTCTGATCGGCTTGCCTGCTATTCTGGAATTTAAAATAGTTGGAATTTAATTCCATAATATTCCCCCCCCCCCGTTTCTCCCTCCCTTCCCCAGTCAGTTTGAAGCAAAACAAACAAACAAAAAACCCACAACCCAAGAAACAAAACAGACTGAATCTTTTGATAGGTCCTTGTGCCCTCTAGTGGCCGATCTACTTAGCACGAGTACTGGCCAGTCAGGCAGGGGTGTCTTTAAATGGCTGACCAGCCCTTTCCTCCTCTCACCGGTGACGCTCTCCTAGGCTCCAAACACACAGTCTGCACTAAAACACTTGAAACAATGGCTGGGTCATAAGTAGAGAGAGTTGGTAAAACTTTTAAATCTTTTATCTAAACTTTTATCTACACTTTTAAAAAAAAAGTATTTTTTTTTCAGAAGCAGTATAAGTGTGTATTCCACAGGAATACAGCATAAATTATATTAAAATGTTTCATTATCCCAGTGACCAGAACAACAGGGTTCTTCCTTATTACATTTTTATGACATATAGTTCAAATAATATGTATTTAAATGTATTTATTCAGTAGGCTGAGTTTTTGTTACTGACTGGGAATATTGATGACTAACTAGGTCTCGCATGGTGTGAAAAATATAAAAGTTAAGAAAATAACTATATTTTGTATAAAATTACATCTACATAATTACTCCTTCACCAAGTATATGTTAACCAACTGAACAACAATATTTTCAATTCAGAAAGGAAGATTCATTTGGAAAATAACCGTCAAGTCAATTATTAGATATTTATTCATTCAGCACATAGTTAAATATAATCTGTGTTGTGCCAGATATTAGTATAGGACTGAGAAAAACATGGTGAATTCCTACGGGGAGCTAATGTTTCAGGAAATAAACACTAACTAAATAAATAATCATATTATAAATGTAAAAAGATAGCACTGTGAAAATGCTAGAAAATGGAAAATGTAATATGAGGATGCCTAATAAGGGAAATTGTATTAGCTGGGAAAATATTGAGAGAATGAAGTCTGGGGTAAAGTCTAAAGGAATAACAAGCATTCTAAGAGCAATGAGTTAAGGGTGAATTTGGGAAAAAGAGAGATATCTCTGGCGAAAGCAGATCTTGAAGGAGGAAGACAACCTTGAAAGATTGAAAATAACAGACATCAAGAGGAATCATAGTGCTTAAAAAGGCAAGAAAGCTCAGTAGGCATCATCAGCATCATGGCCATAGAAGGAAAGGAAACTCAGCAAAACTAAAAGGCAACTGACAAAAGGGGAAAAGATATTTGCAAATGACATATCGGATAAAGGGCTAGTATCCAAAGTCTATAAAGAACTCACCAAACTCCACACTGGAAAAACAAATAATCCAGTGAAGAAATGGACAGAAGACATGAATAGACACTTTTCCAAAGCAGACGTCCAGATGGCCAACAGACACATGAAAAGATGCTCAACGTCACTCATCATCAGGAAAATCCAAATCAAAACCACACTGAGATAGTACCTTATGCTGGTGAGAGTGGCCAAAATGAACAAATCAGGAGACTATAGGTGCTGGAGAGGATGTGGAGAAATGGGAACCCTCTTGCACTGCTGGTGAGAATGAAAACTGGTGCAGCCGCTCTGGAAAACAGTGTGGAGGTTCCTCAAAAAGTTAAAATAGAACTACCCTATGACCCAGCAATAGCACTGCTAGGAATTTACCCAAGGATATAGGAGTGCTGATGCATAGGGGCACAGGCACCCTAATGTTTATAGCAGCACTTTCAACAACAGCCAAATTATGGAAAGAGCCTAAATGTCCATCAACTGACGAATGGATACAGAACATGTAGTTATATACACAATGGAATACTACTTGGCAATGAGAAAGAATGAAATCCTGCCTTTTGCAGCAACGTGGATGGAACTGGAGGGTATTATGCTGAGTGAAATAAGTCAGTTAGAGAAAGACAGATAACCATATGTTTTCACTTATATGTGGATCTTGAGAAATTTAACCGAAGACCATGGGGGAGGGGAAGGGGAAAAAAAAGTTACAAAGAGGGAGGGAGGCAAACCATAAGAGGCTCTTGGATACTGAGAACAAACTGAGGGTTGATGGGGTGTGGGAGAGAGGGGAAAATGGGTGATGGGCATTGAGCAGGGCACTTGTTGGGATGAGCCCTGGGTGTTGTGTGGAAACCAATTTGACAATAAATTATATTAAAAGAAAAGGACATTTAGTATTTATTCTTAGAGATGCCCTTTTTGGAACTTCAATTATACAGTTGTTTCTTTCTGGAATTTTGTAACTTAAAATAACTTTAAAAAGCAGATTAAAAAAAAAAAATAGGCCATTCAAAGCAACGCCCTCTACCCTGACATACATAAACACAAGAGCACATATGCAAAAAGTACTGTTATACATGTTTATTATTTCTAACCAAGTAATTTAAAAGCGAGTTGAGTATACAGTTTCTTTGGTATTTATCAACTGATTAAATCAGGTACATTTAGAATACTGTTGCCTGTTCGGTAAAAAATATATCAACATCAAAGATATGATATTATGTTTCTTCTTTTTTGGCTGCTTCTTTTGGCCCTTTTTGTTTTATTTATTTATTTGTTTGTTTGTTTGTTTATTTATTTATTTATTTGGAAGTTTTCTTATGGTTCCCAGTGATCTTCAATTCTTAGTGGTCCCACCCTTGTTTATTCCCCTTGCCTTAAAGTTGAACTGGATCCAGTTAGACTTGCTTCTAGAAGATAGAATTTGGCAAAAATGACAGAATGCCTCTTCCTGGTTAGGTTACCAAGGATGGTGGTTTCATCTTGCAGGCATTCTCTCCCTGGCTCTTCCTAGGTGAGGGCTCTGAGGAGAGGGTGAATGAGGGCAAGAGCTGAGGGCAGCCTCTGGCCAAAGGCCTGTGGGAACTGAGGCCCTCAGGCTGAGAGCCTCCACGGAGCCGGGTCCTGCCAACAATGGGTAAGGGTGTTTGGAGGCAGATCTTACCCCCGTTGAGCCTAGAGTGACTTTGCCACCCCCCTCCCCATCAATGTCTTAATTGAAACCTTGTGAGTAGGGCAATCATTCATCCTGGTTTGCCTGGGGCTGAGAGGTTTCCTGGGATGTGGGCCTTCCAGTTTTAAAACCTGGCAAAGTCTTGGGCAAACCAGGATGAGTTGGTGAGATAGTAATTGTGAGCTAATAGCTGTGTGTTGTTTCCAGATGCTGAACGTGAGGGTAATTTGGTAGGCAGGGGTAGGAAACTAATACACGTCTATTCAGGATCCACTTCAGGCATAAGGTGTCACAGGAAAACCTCTGATTCTTAAGTATGTGCTTAGAGGTCCTTCATCAGAACCCCTACAGTATTCTGTGCTTTTCTCTATGACAACATCTGAAACTCTTCCTTCTGTTGCACCGGACCAGAAACACTCTGAACGCAGGGACTATGTTTATTCTCCAAGGAAATCTTTGTAATATTCAGAGCAGATATCACAGTACTGGAACTGAATGATGTGTGCATATGCCCTGGCTGGCTTACTTAATACTCTTATGTGTACTATTAAAAAAATGTCATTACTTAGGGAGACGATGCTTTATAAATCAAAAATACATTAGCTCAAGTAAATTTTGATCTTTTTGCATTATGACCGGATTTCTTGCATCTTTCCCGTGTTGCGAGAAAGATAAAAACTTACTTCTTTTTCTTTGTTTTGTTTTATTTTTAAGCCAGAGCTATTTTCACAAATCTGACTCCTCGTTTTGTGGTTAAGGACACGATTAAGGAATCAAAGGACTTTGATTTTGTGATCAAGGTATTTCAGAATAAATTGACACCGGTGTTGAAGTAACAAGAAACTCATTACCAATAATATAGAAATAACTTCAAACTCTGTCTTCATTTCACTAAGAAGCATGGATATTCATCTTTGTGTAACGATGATTGAGTAAAAGAAACAGATATGACAGGGGCACTTGGGTGGCTCAGTCGGTTAAGCGTCTGACTTCAGCCTAGGTCATGATCTCCCCATTGCCGAGTTCAAGTTCCGCACCTGGCTCGTAGCTGACAACTCAGGGCCTGGAGCCAGTTTGAGATTCTGTCTCCCTTTCTCCTCTGCCCCTCCCCCACTCACACTCGGTCTGTCTCAGAAATAGACATTAAAAAAAAAAAAGAAACCGATCTGACAAAATGGGAAAGCTTTACAAAGGATCAGTTGTGTCTGTCATTGGTAGACTTGCCTAGAGGTCTGAAAATAGGGTTTGTAACAGACAACATTCAATCCTATTAACCTAATTGACGAAAACACCAAGTTACATGATTATTATTCAGTTCAGTCTCTAGGGGCCACATTCCTTTTGTTTAGTTTGAGCTCCGGGCAATTGCTCTTTAAACCTGTGCACGCAGTTATGTCTTAGCAAAGAGTGAAGAGTGTGGCTACAGATTGCACCAGTGCCATATTTCTGCAAGCAAAACACATCTTACGTTTTTCTTTTGTTTCTTGCAAAGCTGTTTTTATATAATATGAGTCAATTATTTTAGTCTTCCCATATGTAGTCTAATGATTGATTGATTGATTTAATTTTTTAATGTTTATTTATTTTGAGAGAGAGAGAGGGAGCACGAGTAGGGGAGCTGGGGGAACAGCAGAAGGAGAGAGAGAATCGCAAGCAGGGGTTCATACTGTCAGCACAAATCCCGACACGGGGCTCGAACTCACGAACCATGAGATCATGCCCTCAGCCAAAATCAAGAGACGCTTAACTGACTGAGCCAGCCAGGCGCCCCATGATTTCTTTCTTTTTAAGAGTTTACTTTCTCCAATGCCTGAACAGAGTATCAATGAAGTTTGCTAATATAAACCCCACCCGACCACAAATTCAACCCCCCACTCCTTTTGTTGGGCTTTATGTGTTGACTTACTGCTTCTTGATCTTCCTTTGGTTCATTGGGAGCTATTTTCTACACTTTTTGGTGGGAGTAGGTGAAGGAAGGAAGATTTTTTTTTTAATGTTTATTTTTGAGAGAGAGAGCACAAGCAGAGGAGGGACAGAGAGAGAGAGAGACAGAGACAGAGGATCCCAAGCAGGCTTCAGGCTGACTGCAGTGCCCAATGTGGGGCTCGAACTCATGATCTATGAGATCATGACCCAAGCCAATGTCAGATGCTTAACCAACTTAGCCAGCAGGTGCCGCAGGGAAGATTTTTTTTTGTTTTTAATTAGTCACAAACAGAATGAAAATAAAGGTTTTATTAAATGGCAGAGTGTCGTGAGTGTTGGAGAGAGATGATATCATACAGGGATGCAGCAAATAGGAAATGAGAAAAAGAAAATTCTTATATTTCAGAAAATTTAAGGGAAGCAGTTACTGCATAAAGTGAGATGTTGGCCTCAAGGCATTTTTATAAGTAAATAAGCCAAACATTTGTAGCTTTCTAGAGCATAAAGTATAGAGAATATTTAACATTTACTGCTTTATAAGAACCAAGTATTGATGTGTTTATTATATCTAATATGAACACTTTAAATGTTCGTATTATATTTTCTTTGCAAACTTTCATTGAAAAGGAATTTGGTTAACAGTTTAAGTTCTTTATTAGGTATTTGAGACAAGTTACAAGTGATGTCCTGTGCAAAAAAATAAAATAAAATAAAAGGAATTTATTTTATAATTTGTAAAACATTAATATTTCTTGTTCTCACTTTAAAAATTGCACGATGCTTCTGAATCTTCATCTGTTATTCTAGCCTCTTTTACTTTTCTATGGAATTTACAGTCTTTACCTCATACAACCTATGAAAAATGCTGGGGGATTACTAATAAATAAAGTTTGAAACTTACTCGTTTCTGAAAAGAATGTGTGCAATCCTGTTTATGGATTAATTCTCCCTTCAGAGAGAGCTATGTGTTTCCTCGTGTCAAAATGAACTACATCTTAGAACGCTAGTCAGAATGTATGTTTCCTATGGTACATTCTATTAAGTTAGCTGTTAGTCATCAAAGATAGCATGCGAGTTAGAATACATTGTATTTAGAAAGCTAGAGATTTAATCTTTCAGATTATATTATATGTTTCAAGTTTTATGCCCCCCCATCATAAAGGAAATGATATCTGGGGTATTTCAATAATACCCAAACTGTGCATTCAATTCATGGCTAATTAGGCAGAACTGGATCTTACCTACTGTTAGCTTCCCTTCTCTATCTTGCATTAATGGAAGTTGTACTAAATAAATACTCTCCAGTTGAACTAATTAAGCCCCCCCAAAAGTATTCTCAAAATCATGAGTTAATGTTATATTTATATTTTTCCTACCATTTCTATACAATTAAATAATATTCTAAATATTAAAAATAGTTATCAACCTGAGATCATTGCAAGAGGTCGGATTCATGCTAAGAAAGTCAAGAAATTTGAAATTTGGACACATTGATGATATGTTCACACACTAACATTAGCTCACGTTGCTAATGAGATGAATATTTTTAGGAAAAGAAAAGAATAATTGTGACGATAGAAAAGCTGCCTCAGGCCACTTTTCTCTACGTATCGATTTTGCTGAACCGTCAAGTTTGTTTTACTTCTTGAATTCCACATAAAGTAAGGTGTGTCCTTGGTCCCCTCACAGACTATACAAATTCTGCCCATAGCCCAAGTTCTAGTTTAAAAGCTAGAACTTGCTTCTTAGTTTAAATTGCTTCCCAGAAATTTCGTGGTGGCCGCACTGTCCCGGATGCTTCTATGACACAGTCCTCTGTTATTAGCTACTATTCATTTCAGTTATGTATTGACTTACTCATCTGTTAGGCAGGGTAGTGTCCACATTTTTGTGTGAATAAAATTACCTTGGCAGCTTCTGTACTAGTCTGTCTGCCTGGAAAGATGTAATTTAACAGATCAAGGATGATCTACAGAAATCTCCACATCTTAGAGGACCACGTACCCATTCTGTTCAACTTAACCTACTTGCTCTTACGAAATATTACTTTCTGTATTTCTGCCAAACACACTCTGAGGACTTTATTCTCCTGCACCATGCCAAAAAACTCATGTATTTTCTGTAATTTTTTTCCAACATCTTGTGACACTGCTTGGCATCTTGGAAGACTCAAAAAGTAGTAGGCTATAGTTACTTTATTTCAATCTTCAATTTGTTCACTGTGCAAACTCCTTCCTAAGTATATCGTAAGCGTTCTGCTTTATGACCATGATCATCTCATTGAATTAAATTTAATTTGATAATTGTGTGGATTTAAATCTTGTAACAAGTCTTTAAATCTTTATTTCCACATGCGTGCATGGTTTTATTTTGTTTTTTTTTTTCATTTGTATGTTGCTTAATAGGATCGTGTTTTCAAGTCTATTTTAGTAAAGTAACGTGTAAAATAAAACTGAGACCTTATGCGTTTGAAATGAAAATAAAAGGCATATAGATCAGAACGGGAGAAATAAGACTGTTTTTGTTTATAAGTGACATAATCATATGTAGAAATGCTGAAATAATTAAAAAAAAAAAAAAACCTCTTGTAACCAATAAGCAATTGTAGCAAGGTTTCAGGATACAAGGTTAAGATATAAAATTCAGTCACTTTCCTATATACCAGCAATGAACAGCTGGAATTTGAAATTAAAACTACAATAGCATTTATAATAGCACCCCCCCAATGAAATACTTAAAGGTATAAATCTAACAAATATTTATATGAAGAAACTAGAGGTATAAATCTAACAAGATTCATATGAAGAAACTAGAAAACTCTGATTAACTCAAAGAACTGAATAAAAAGGTATTCCGAGTTAATAGATACAAAGACTCGGGGCGCCTGGATGGCTCAGCCAGTTAAGCATCTGACTCTTGGTTTTGGCTCAGGTCATGGTTTCATGGTTTGTGAGTCCAAACCCCGCCTTGGGCTCTGTGCTGGCAGTGCAGAGCCTGCTTGGGATTCCCTCTTCCTCCTGTTCTCTCTGTCCCTCCCCTACTCTCACTCTCTCTCTCTCTCTCTCTCTCTCAAATAAAGAAACTTAAAAAAATTTTTTTTGAAAAAAAAAAAAAAGACTCGGTATTGTCAAAATGTTAGTTTTTTCCCCCCAATTTGATCTATACATTCAATGGAATCCCAGTCAAAATCCTAACAATATGTATTTTTGGATATTGACAAACTGATTGTAAGTTTAAATGGAGAGGAAAAGCCCAAGACTAGCCAACACAATCTTGAAGGGCATATGAGGGAAATGTCTTCCTTTCTCTCAATTTTGCTGTGAAACTAAAAATTTGCTTTAAAAGTAAAGTCTCAACAAGAAAAAAGTAAGTTTTAGGGGAGCATGGGTGACTCAGTTAAGCCTCCTACTTCAGCTCAGGTCTTGATCTCGTGGTTCATGAGTTCGAGTCCCGCATCAGACTCTGTGCTGACAGCTCAGAGCCTGGAGCCTGTTCTGATTCTGTGTCTCCCTCTTTCTGCCCCTCCCCATGTATGCCCCCCCTCTCAAAAATAAACATTAAATTTTTTTATGTTTATTCATTTTTGAAAGAGAGAGACAGAGCACAAGCAGAGGTGGGGTGCCCCTCAAAAATAGACATAAAAAAAAAGAAGAGTTGTTGCCAAAAGTTCATAGAAATGACATAGTCTAAAGTATGTTCAAATAATTGAATCTTCAATATACACATTTCTCCTGTAGGCATCTGGCAGAAAGAGAAGCACTGAAATTGTCAGAGGATCTACTCACTACATGTAAGTGATAAACTTTTGTGATGAGCTGAGTAAAAAACCAGGGCAAAGTTATTTCAATGACCTCAGAGATGTTTCCTTCACTTGGGGTCATCACATGTAAAGTTTACCTTCAGTATAACAATGAGACTCAGAAATTCCCATTCATGCCCTGTTCCTTAATCACTCTGATTCCATTGTAGGCAGGAAAAAAGACAGGAGAGAACAGATCAACACTGTGGTAATAATACTTTAAAGAATACTTTCCCATAAGAAACAAGAAATTGGGATGGTACATTTTATGGTTCTTTTCTATCTCTGCAGCCAAATGAAGTTATCCAACTAAGTATAGCCTTTCTGTGGAGTCTTCACCCTCAAAGATGTTACGACTCTATTATCTTCTCTCTCTTTCTCAGTATTGGCCTTCCAAATTTGTGATTATGTGTGCATCTCAAAAACGTTTTCCAAACACTGCACTCAGTAATGGACCATTTGTTTAAGAGGGTCAGAGTAGTTCAAACTTCATAACGTGTATAAATGTGTAAGAGTGGGTCAAATATTACCTTACACTTCTATAACCAAACGCAAGTTATTATGGTTATACTTAAAGGGAGGTTATTGTGACCTTGGTTCCCATATTTTAATAAATTATTACCATATTCAACAGTGGAAATTCAAGCATTTGATCAGAGGTCATTCTTGAGTTTTCATTTTCATCTAGGAACTAATTTGATTTCTAATATGTAGTCTCTCACTAAGTGCCCAAATTCCTGTGTTATTCTTTAATGCAGAAAAGAACATGATTCTTAAGTTCTTCAGACTTCCAGTTTAGACTTTGACATATATTGATAAGGATTTATAAATACAGGAATGACAAGCTCTGTTAGACATCATACAGCTTATTTTATGAAAGATAACTGTCTTAAAATGAATATATTTTAGTCTGGAAGAACTGAGATTGAAACACTGTCTCTGGAGAGGAAGTAAAATAAGTAGAATATGCATAAATATTAATATGTCTATTTTTAAAATTATTTTTGACTATCTGGGTTGAAAGAATAGTTAGTATGAAATGGAAATAACAGGTTTGGTAATCACCCAAACCTAGGAGCAAACCCAGGCTTGAGTCTTTTCTAGAAACTTTTAGAATCTTAGGTTATGTGAAATTTTTCGAGATTCAATTCCCTAATAAGGAAATAACACCAGTGATTTTTTTTTTTTTGCTGGGGGGTGGAGAAGTGAACAAAATAATAACATATACGTAATGTGTTCAATACGTGTAAAGTTTTCCTTCCCTTAGCTAAAGCCCCTATCATGGATTAGCATCACTATTCTCCTGAGTCTCTAGTTTAGTGGGCATTATTGGGACTTATGTTGGTTTTATGTAAATAGGCAACACAATGTGTTGTTAGAAACGTAGGATGTAGATTCAGAGGTCGTGATGTCAAGTTCTGCCTTGAGAACACTTTCGCTGTGTTTGTTGGACACATGACTTAAATAATGCTGGTGATGCTTTCTACTAAATCGTAGGTGTTGGTGAGCTCAAATGTGATAACAAAGGCAGACACTCTTTGCAAAACACAAAACTTTAGTCACTACGTCTCAGTCTAAGGAGCTGAAAAATATTAGAGATGTATTTCTACGTGAAGGCTAGGCTAAATAACTGAACAATTCTGTTGTTTTTGCTACCTAACAGATAATACCCAACAAGGTTCAGTTGTTCCTAATTGGCATTAATAATCTGTGTCCTGATCAAAGAAATTACTATGATATGTAGACTTATTTATGAATATATGCACCATCACATGGATTCACCTGTTCGAAATCAGATTCCTCAGGTTCCATGGTATCCTGGTGTCAAAGTTTGAACTTTGTGAGATGTTTTCAAAATTTACGAATGATTTAGAGCAGTCATTTAACATTTGAAACCTATGAAATAAGAATCTTTTAAAATAATTGTTTAGCTTTTCCAACCAAGCTAAATGGTCATCATAAGATCCTGTGAACTGGGCATCATGCCTTTATTTTTGTTTCCCCACTTTTTTTTTTTGTTTACATGGAAGCTCTACGCCCAACCTGGGGCTTGAACTCATGACCCCAAGGTCAAGAGCCACGTGCTCTGCTGACTGAACCAGCCAGGCAGCCCGAGACATCTTCTCTCTGACAGAAGAACCCAAGATGCAGAAAAGTCAAATGATAAGTTAAAATTTATATGGTCAGTGAGTGGAAGTCTAAAGGTAGAGCCTATGTTGCCTGTTCGTAGATAAAATGAAATGTTCACAATGTGAATATCGCAAATAACACATTCCCCCTACAGCCCCCAAAGCAGGCCTCTGATGAATGTGACTCTGACGCCTCACTCTTTGTGCTCAGGATGTGCCTCTGTGTGACCCTGAGTAATCTCAGTAAGTGGATTTTGTTTAAATAGAAGAATATGATGAGATGAGAAGAAGGAAGGTGGGAGAGAAGGTGATTCCGAACATAGAACAAGAGACATTTCATGAAAAATTGATCACCAACAAAAATGAAAATAGAGGGGCGCCTGGGTGGCTCCGTCGGTTAAGTGTCCGACTTCGGCTTAGGTCATGATCTCACAGTTCGTGAGTTCGAGCCCCGCGTCGGGCTCTGTGCTGACAGCTCAGAGCCTGGAGCCTGCTTCCCATTCTGTGTCTCCCTCTCTCTGCCCCTTCCCTGCTCATGCTGTCTCTCTCTGTCTCAAAAATAAATAAACATTAAAAAAAAAAATGAAAATAGAGGCAGCTCTCTGAAACAGGGATGCTCCATTATCTTGTTTTACCAAAAGATCGAGTTTAAATGTTGTCTCTAAGGAGACATGTAAGGATTTTTGGTTGCGTGCAAAGCGTAATCTATATTCAGAATATTTATGAAATTAAAAAAAAAGATTTGGGGAAAACTTATTTCTTTATTTCTTTTTAAGTTTTTTTTTTTTTGTGAGTGGGGGAGGGGCAGGGAAACATTTATTTTTACGGTTTTTTAGTTTTATTTTTGAGAGAGAGTGCGAGTGGGGGGCGGCGGGGAAAGTTTATTAAAAGTCAAAAGTCTGTGTGACATTCTGGGAAAACGGTTTTAAGCAGGAAGTGAAAGAAAAGTTTGACTTCCGTCAATCCTTAATGCATTTTCACAGTCACTTAAAGAGGCAGATTTATGTGTGTGTGTTTTGGTTCTATATATTGGCTAAATGAATATCAATAGTTTAAGTTTATAAAAATCCTTAGGACACTTAAGGGTTCACAAGTCACTTAGCTTAAAAACCAATCATATTTTACTATTCCTTCTCCTTGCTTTTACCCACCCGTGCGTACACACACATAGGCACGCCCTATGGTGGGGTTTGCAGGGCGGAGAGGGTACAAAGGGCACTTACAGCAATGGTTACTCTGGAGAAAGAGCAGGTCAATAGTAAGATGGACTAAAGGACCAAAAACTATCTTGACTGAATGGTAGTACCCAGAACGGTAATGTTTGCTCTTGTATTAGTCAGGTATTGAAGGTGTCAGGTATTCGTATCTGATTAAGCTTGATAACCATATATTATGATGTCACATTCCATAATGAGAGTAACAAGTCATTTGGGCTTATCAACCAAACCTGAGTACTGCCACGCCTTGTTAATATCAAGGGACAATGTAACTTAGGAAAACAAAACCTTAACTGTCAGCATTCATTCTTTTTTGTGGGCCCATCGGGGAATGGTGTAATAAGATCCTAGACCCTAGTCAATGTAGTATTTTCTCTGTTGGGGACTGTGGCAAGAACTGAAAGGGAAATTTTCATTAGCTACACAACTATTACTGTCATAAATTACTGCCAAAGGTAGGGGCACCTGGGTGGCCTAGTTGGGTAAGTGCTGGATTTTTCATTTAGGCTCAGCTCTTGATCTCATGGTTCATGGGATCGAGCCCTGCATCGGGTTCTGCGCAGACAGCACAGAGTTGCTTGGGATTCTCTCTCTCTCTTCCCCCCCACCCCCCACCTCCTGCTTACTCTCTTCCTCAAAATGGATAAATAAACATAAAAAAATAAATTACTGCCAAATCTAAAAAATAGAGAAAACGCTTCCATACAGGCAGAAAGGCACTGGTTGGCCATTTGCCTTTTTGTAGACTTTGAATAGGTGAGAGCCTCACATTAAAAATAATGGAGTTTCTTTCTTTCTTTCTTTCTTTTAAAGAAGAGGGGAATATGAAGAGTTCTATCTTCTATGGCTCTTAATTTTTTTATGTAAGCCACTGTGCTGATACACCTGGGTGACACAAACACATACCCACCAGACTTGCACCTGTTAATTCAGTGTTGCTCTCATTAACAACAACTGGGTTTTCATGAGCAATTAAAAAAAAAAAAAAAAGAATTTCCCTTCTGTTCAACCCCTTTTTTACA
>NW_026058099.1:25119-51284 GCF_023721935.1 Panthera uncia | reverse complement strand
CAGAAACTCTTCATTAGAGAAGGAGGGCATGAACATTTGGTGAAAAGGTAGACATGTCTGCCATACTTACATTCTCTTGGGTGCAGAGAGAATAGGGTGCAGACAATAAACACGTAAGTAGGTACATTGTATAGTATTTCAGATGATAATAAGGAAAACAAGTCAGGTGAGAAGAATAGGAGGTGCAAACAAATTGTGCAAATAATTTTCCTACATGGCTACTCATTGGGCCATATTGTCTACATAGCAAATGTGAGTTGATCCTTTGCATGAGCTACAAGTAAGGACTCTCCTTCCTGCTTTGTGCTGGAGCTCTCAGATTGGAAAGAGAGACCTTACATTCTGTCCAGACAAGCCCATATAGTCCTCACCACAAATGCCCCCAGGGTTACAGAGTTTATTGAGTACAAAAGACGTTATCAAAAAACATAACAGATGCAGACAGATAAAGTGGGTTTAAATTGCTTCTGGGCTTTTTCTATTCCTTGAGCTTTTGTGTGCCTGCAGTAACTGACCTAGGGTGAAATTCAGAAGCTTTTAGTTTTGACTCAGTTCCTTTTTCGATAATACCAACTTCTTGATTCTAGAAGGATCTACTTCCCAGATGTGTGTAGAATATCAAGGGTTGATTTCCTCCAAAGTAATAAAGGATGACATGTTGCTGACGAATACTAGCTGGTTACCTAATATCAACAATAGAAGGTTAGTTGGAAAGGAGCTAGGAAGGAACTGAATGTTGCTAATAACATGGAAGAAAGTTCTGTTATTCAATGAGAGTCAGGGGGACCTAGTGGGCATTATGCTAAGTGAGAAAAGTCAGATTGAGAAAGCCAAATACCATATGACTTCAGTTATATGGGGAATCTAAAGAAACAACAGAAGTGAACAAACAAACACAAATCAGAATTGGATCTATCCATACAGAGACCTGCTGGTTGCCAGGGGGAGGGCGGTAGAGGGATGGGCAAACGGGTGAAGGGGTGTGGGAAGTGCGGGCTTCTAGTTATGGAAGGAATAAGTGATGCAGATGACAAGTACAGCATAGGGAATGTAGTCAATGATATCGTAATAGTGTCGTATGGTGACAGAAGGGAGCTACACCTGTGGTGAGCACAGCACAATATACAGAGGCATTTAATACCTACGTATATGGTTGAAACCAATGTAATCTGTGCCAACTATACTAAAAAAAAATCTAATGAATCAAGAAAAAAGTCAGGGGCTTAGACATTTCTGAAAATACACCCTGTGCCTTGCATCGTGGGCTCACCCAATAAGCATTTATTGATCCTTCTTGCACACCTGGCAGTACACTAGGCCCCGGCGACACAGCAGTGACGCAGTTCTGCTCCCCCACCCAGGGCTCACCACCCGGGCGTGGAAGACACTTCAGCCACCAGCAGGCTGGATTCCAGCTGCACTGAGAATGCCACGCTGACAGTCCTGCGTGTATGCTCCACGTTAGGGGAGAACCATCCAAGAGATGATCTCTCTGCTGGGGAGTGGGTAACAGACAAGCGTGCTGTGGCATTATTGGCAAGTCAACCTCTTTGCCCCTCATCTTCTTTGTCTGGAAAGAGGAGATAATAATAACTTCCCTGCCCATCTCAGGGCTGCTATAAAGATCACATGAAATCATAATACGCTATTCAGGTGTCAAGAATGTGATTAGGGCTGGATAACAATCTAGATGTCTGGGAGCACACGGGAAGGCAGGTCCTGCACAGCGATGTTCCGGGAACATAGCAAAATCTTGAATCCAGCATGAGCATATCTAAGAGGGAGACCAGTCTTAGGAAAGAAACAAAAAACAAAAACAAACTTCATAAAAGAAACCCACCTGCCCCCCGCAAACAAACAAACAAACAAACAAAAAACAAACAACCTGAGTAATGGAATATTTTGCAAGAAAAGTGATTCTTTTTTTCTTATCATTTATTTGCTATTGAGAGACAGAGAGAGACAAAGCATGAGCATGGGAAGTGCAGAGAGAGGAGGAGACACAGAATCTGAAGCAGGCTCCAAGTTCTGTGCTGTTAGCATAGAGCCTGACACAGGGCTCGAACCCATCAACCACAAGATCATGACCTGAGATGAAGTTGGACGCTTAACCCACTGAGCCACCCAGGTACCCCTGTTTTTTTCTTTTCAAGTGAAGTTTGTCAAAAGTGAAAAAAAAACAAAACAAAAAGAGAAAATGCCCTAAGGTACAGATCAAAATGCAAATTCAGGTGTGAAGCAAAGAAAGGACCCCCCATGGAGTGAGGCAGCCCAGGCTGGTTCAGGACTGGCAGGAGGACTTCTGCAGGCATCAGGACCTGCCAGGACATGTGTGTGGCCTGCCTGCCCGAGAACTCCTCCAAAGTAATAGAGGCTCGACAGCTGTTGTCTGGCCCTGACCAGACCTCCAGAGAATATTCCAAAAGTTCTCCTGAATTGCTTTTCCTCCAGGGGCTGCTTGGACCCAAGGGAGCTCACTGTTCCAGAAATAAGGACTTCTCTCGGCAGTGTTTTCATTCTTCACTCTAGTGATTTCCCACAAGTGTTGTTCCAGAAGGGAAGATGCTTCTGTTCAGGGGGCCTCGGGACTCATTTGGCTTTTCTGTGGACTTTGAGACTTCACGTGCCCACACAGTATCTATTATAAACCAAGGCATTCCTTAGGGAAAACAGGGTAAGTTCACATAGCGTAAGCCATAGTGGCCCTATTTCAAGCCCCGAGATCCCATTCATTCAGCCCAAATTTGAGAATTCATCCTAACATTGAAAGCATATGCAGGAGATCTTCAGCTTGGGGAGGTGGGGGGAGGAAATGCTTACTTTGGACTGTTTTCTTCTAATTTGTGACATGTTGAGAACTTACAGAGAAGGAAATGGTCCTTGTTTTCTGTTGGATAATGAGCAACCATAGAAAGTCAAAGTTTTGCCAAATCTCAGTATTACGGAGATAAACCAGTTACTATAGTTAGTACAGAAATAAAACCTGAATGACAACAAAGGCCCTTATTAAAAATTTATTTCACTTTTGTTTTTTTAATGCTCACAGTAACAGAGGAATTTCACGTCTAGATAGAGAAACAGGCTGAAGGGCGGCTGCCTAACCTGGGTCTCATTTAATTCTTACTAGACGGGATTCTTACAAAGTAGGCAGTCACCCCCATTTCATAAATGAGATTGAGACCAAGAGAGTGATTTTTGCCAAAGGTCACACAGCAGTTCTAGAGCCATTATTTAAGCCTGATTACCCAACCCTCAACACTGAGCTCTTTCCTCTGCCCCCCACCTTCACATTGAGAGTCTCCTAGGACTTTGGCTGCAGTCTAGCCAGGAGGAAGTAAAGGGCTTGCAAAACTGGTTGGATCAGTGGATAGAGGAAAAGCCTGTCAACCACAGAGATGTGAGTGTGGTCAGGGAGTATTGCCCTAGTATGAAATACCACCCAGACTCAGTCCTTCTACCTCTCCCCACCTCCTTCCTCCTTCTTCCTTTTGGAGCACTTCTCAATCTTGCCTCTATTGACATTTAAAGACCAGATAATTCTCTGTTGTGTGTGTGTGTGTGTGTGTGTGGGGGGGGGGGGGGGGGGGGGGTTCTGTCCTCTGCATTGCAGGGTGTTTAGTAGCATCCCCAGCCCCCAATTTCTTATCCACTAGATGCCAGTAGCACCTCTCAGTCATGGTAAGGACATGGGAATATTTCCTCCCGCCAACCCCCCAGTTAAGAGCCATTGTTTTATGGTGATGGGTCATCCCACTTTGTCCTGGACTGAGAGGTTGGTCCCAGTATGAGTGTTTAAAGCAGGATAGTGGGGACCAAACAGGGACGCTTGGTCACCCTACAAGTGAGATTTCATCTCCTGCTTAAATAAAGTCTGTGGAGCAAGAGGGCATTGTGTTGACAGTGTCCTGGCAGTCTGCGGTTTCAGTGAGCTGTTGCTACACCGACTACTTCTGCCTGATCCTCCTTTCTTCCTCCAGGTAGCCTGCGAGGGGCTCAGGGGAAGTGACTTCCTTCAAGTGACCTCCATCAGAGAGGCTGGCTGAGTAGCCATGTGCGTTGTTAGAGGACTGAAGAAGACAGGCGGGAACACTCGTGTGTGTGCACGTGTGTGAGCTGGGAGGCACAGGTGGGTGCTGACCACAGAGAGCCTATGGCGCCGTCCAGGTGGGCGACGTTCAGGTGTGTTCACACCAGAAATTGATACTGGATGGGAGAAGGCTTTCAGCTCTGTGTTAAGTTGGCCTGTGCCTCTATGGTGTGGCTGTTTTAATTTATTGATATTGATATTGGTTTATTGTTGATATTTTGAAATATTCTTAGGAGTTACTCTGGGAGCCAATGAGAGGCCTTTCCCTGAGAGAAATAAACAAAAGAAAAACTTCAAAAATCGTTTGTTATCAGGATGATTTTTGTTGTGCTGTTGAGAATACAGGTGCAATAGTTGGAAATATTTGGGTTCTTGGCAAACTTACCAAGTACTACTAAAATGTATCATTTGCCTCTCAGGCACTCAGCTCTTGGGGTCATGCATATACCCATTTACAGGATGAAACCAGCTGAGTTCTGAAGACAACAATGCTGAGGTCCAATGCTAGGTTTTGCTTCTGGATCACTGGGCTCCATGGCTTGTGACCCCTGTGGTCCTCCAGGCTGTGGGAGAATGAGTCCTTTGTCTAAGTGCTGAGTCTGGGTTGCTGTAAACCTGAATGGTAAAATGACAAGTGTGGACGTGGAGGGTGTGGGTCATTTCTACTACCGTGGCTCTGCACATGGGCCTTCTTCCTTCTGTGGCTGCAGCAGCAGGGAGAAGAAGCAGGTTCCATGAGGGCAGTGCTAATGACAGCAGGTCACCTGGTGGCAAGGCCCTCCCCTTCCCGGTTTCTGGGTTTTTGCACGGGCCTCCTGCTGTGCTCTTTGACACAGGTGTGGGGAGGGCGATTTACCAGGTAGGAGTGTTTGCATTTTTCTTGATTATGTAAACCGGTAGCTTTTGCCAAGAACACCCTGTGCCCTGAGGCTCTAGGCTGGTTTCTTCCCATTGGCTGGCCAGGTTTTATTTTATTGGGAGGTGTAGTTTCCAAGTTGTCAAGGGGCCATACCTGCTGGTGCCTCTTTGGAGCAAAGTACCTGGAGGCAGGGGGCCCACACCCCACCCCGTAACAATGACAGTGGATGAGTTGGTTTTCTTTGTGAATGGCAAAAAGGTAAGATCGAGCTGGCCTTTGGTCTGGCTTCTCCGCTCCCCCGAACGGAAGTTTGTCCTTTGGAAGAGGCCTGTTCTCTCTTTCCTATTCTCTTTCTCTCTCTCCCCTCTTTCTCTTTCTCCCTCCAAAGGCTTGCTGCATTTGGGGTAACACTGGGGAGAGAAAACCTTCTCAGAGCTAGAACACAGTCAAAACACTCCAGGGGCAAAGGAGTGGGGGGAGGCAGGCGAGAAGAGCGGTCTGAGTTGCCAGCGACTCTGCAGCAGCAGAGACCCTGGCACAAAGCCGGAAAAGGGCACAGGGTCCTTCCTGGGTAAGACTGGAGGTCACCAACCACGCCTCCGTCTTTGTGTTTATTCCAACACACCCTGAGGCTTTCGTTGTTGTCTTTACTGAGAGAAGGAGCAGGAACTTGTTTTCTTGCTAATACCGGGAAAGAAGATGTTCGTAGCCTTTGATTCAGATATTTCACATATGTAAATGTGACAGCTAACTTGTGAGGACATTTACTGACATCTTGTGGCAAGCCACAGTTTTTTGTTGTTTTTTTCCTCCCGTAAGGGGCATGTTTCTCTCCCCTCTCCCCCTCCCCAGTATTGCAATAAATGTTTCTAGTCTCTTACTTTGATAAAATTGCCCCTTGGGTGACCTCCATTTTTACATAGGGACGTGGAGAAGGTAGGGGTTGTGGAGCAGAGGGGGCCTTATGATGTGGGTACCAGTCTTCCAGGCACAGCAAGGCTATGAATCTTTGCCAATTTCACTGCAGGTGAGGGGTGGGGGGGTGTAAGCACGTGCCTAGTCCCATCCCCTTCCCCCCACCACTGCTGGGGTACCCTGGCCTGCTCCGGAAACCCAGTAGGGAATGAGAGGGACAGTAAAAGGACAGCCATAGTTTTATCTTGTAAATGGCCATGTGTCCAAGGTGCCCAACCCCCTCCAAACAAGGGTAGTTTTATCTGTTTTGCTCTATTGGCACTTTTGAGTTGAGAGATTGGGTGACGTTTGAGGTAATTTTCAAGAACGAAAATGTACTTCACAGGGCGGGTAGTGGTTAAATTGTCAGGATGTGTTTGCGTGACTAGCGAGGGAATTGCATGAGCCATGGCAACATCCATGCTCTGAAGACCGTCGGGTTCAGTTTGAGTGGTGCCACCGGGAGGCACTGAGGATGAGGTCAGCCGTGTTCTTCCGGGTTCTTGTGTCTCTCCCTGTAGATTTCTTTTCAGGACTGGCATCTGGCAGCTAGCCATGAGGCAGGGCAAACTTCCCTGTTGACGCTTGTGAGACTTTGGCATCTGACATTTCCAACAACTTTGTTACACTCAGCGGTTGCGTTGGAGAGTGTCAAGAAACAGTAGAGTTGGCTTTCTGGAAGGGTTACCCGCACAAAGCATCTTCTGTGGCATTTTTCTGGTCAATGTTTGCGAGTGAGCACCTGGATTCAGTGACTTCCAAGGCCGTGTCTTAGTCTCAGATTCTATTATTTGTTATGCCATCAGTTTGTGTGTGACAGGACAAGATTCTGCTCTTCTTTAGGGATGGTGTGCTGTGACCCACTGGATCTGAAAAGGACATTTCAGGGTCCAACTGGCTTGGCAAAGCTGTGTCCCACGTATTTTCGTTTCACTTTAGAAGAGCAATTTCAAATTTCTAGATGGTGTCATCACATCAAACTCTGCTATCCCTGGAAGCTTTTCCTATTGTCAGTGTCTGTGATGCATACTCAGGTTCTAAGTTATAAACCTGTGGCCTCTTGAGAATCTGCTAGAAAGGGGGAGAGGCAGTATAAGAAGTGATGAGGTGAAAGCATTGCTTGGGAAACAAGACCAAGCAGGGATTCCCAGGCAGATCAAGGCAGCTGTGAATAAGTTTGTTTCCGTTTCTATTTCCAAGATCTTTCTATATCTAACTCTTTTGGTGTTGGATATTATGCAGAGAACTTACCAGAGAAGCCGCTGGAATTGGTGACTCACTCTTTTTTTCTTTTAAATTTTTAATGTTTATTCCTGAAATAAAGAGAGAGAGAGAGAGAGAGAGAGAGAGAGAGAGAGAGAGAATGAGAGAGAGAGAATGAGTGGGGGAGGGCAGAGAGAGAGACACACACACACACAGAATCTGAAGCAGACTCCAGGCTCTGAGCTGTGAGCACAGAGCGCGATGCGGGGCTCAAACCCACCAACCGCAAGGTCAGGACCTGAGGCAAATTCAGAGGCTTAACCGACTGAGCCACTCAGGCACCCCAGAAATTAGTGACTCACTCTTAAATGTAAGCCTCTTATTCTCCCTGTGTGAGACCGTCCAGGACTCTGTCTCCACCAGCTCGGGTTCTGGACAGGGTATAAGATGCCACTGATCAAATACCTCAAGTGTTTTCTGTGGCAGTGATGGGCCTTGATGACCAGTGTCATATCCTCTGTTGTAGAGTCAGAGTTGGAGGGAAAGAAAGAACTGCCTAGGATTTTGGTGTTATCGTAGTGACAGTCATTTTGGTGGGTGGGATTCTAGAGGCAGTGACTCCATTTCGTGGAGATTGAGGCACCTGGAGGAATCTGGCAGCTTTGGCACGTGGGGCGCAGCCAAAGGTGTCCACGAGTGATCCCCACAAGAAGCAGGTGGCAGCTACAGAGAGCCTCTCAGTGGCTTCCACTCACTCACTCACTCACCCCCATTTACAAGCTCCTCTGTGGACTACGCCTGTGGGGTATGTACACACTGGAGGAATATGATCTCTAAGACCAGGCATCAGCCATTCAGGAGCTTGTGAACCAGTTAAGGAGAAGGATTTTCATTCGGCAAAGTAATATATTGCAAAATGTGTTTCACAGAAAACTCTCCCCATGAGACCCTCTTTTCAGATATACCTTTTCTGTTTTAGAAGAGGGTGTATTTGTTTATTTTTTTTAATGCCTTCCCAGAATCTTATTTTATTACTATCTTTTAATATAATTTATGGTCAAGTTAGCTAACATACAGTATATACAGTGTGCTCTTGGTTTTGGGGGTAGATTCCCACGATTCATCACTTACATACAACACCCCGTGCTCATCCCAACAAGTGCCCTCCTCAGTGTTCATCACCCATTTCCCTCCCCCCGCCCCGCCTTCTTAAACCACTTAGCACAGTGTTGGCACATAACTGGTGCCCAATTAATGAGGACAGAATGAGTGCATGAGTACTAAAAGCCCTTAGAAATCCTCTACTCAAGAAATTTAGTTTGTAAACTTTGCACTTTGAAATTATCTTAAATTTGCCTAAAACGTTGTAAGAAGAATACAAAGAGATATTACAGACTACTCACATTCACCAACTTAACATTTTGTCACATTTTACTTTATCATTAACTTTGTCATTCTCTCTCTCTGTATGTACACACACATACACCCACGCACACACACACGTCGAGATGTTTATATGGTACACACACGTATTAGATTTTTATGTATCTATTTATAGATATGCATGTAGATATATAGATGTATATAAGTACCTAATTAATTTTATATATTTATTTATGTATGTAATTATAGGAATAAATACATAGAGTATACAATTTTCTTCTTGAACCATTTGAGGGTAAATTTCTGATATAATGCCATTTTACCTCTTAAACCAAGCGTAAGAATATTCTTATAGAGCCAGTGTCTCTAAAAATCAGGGAATGTGGTATTGACATAACAGTATTATCTAATCTGCCACCCCTCTGCAGCATATTCCAATGTCCCCAATAATGTCATTTTTAACTTCTCCTAGGGTCCCAGGGTCATACCACGGCAGGGTCCCAAGCCCAGGACCCAGGGTCATACTCCGGCAGTTGGTCGCCATGTCTGTTAGTTTCCCTCGAGCCAGAATGGCTCCTTAGCTTTCCTTGTCTTTTGTGACACTGAAGTTTATGAAGAGACTAGACCATTATTTCTTAGAATGTCTCTCATTTTGAGTTTGTGTCATGCTTTCTTTTGATTAGATTCAGAGTCTGCATTTTGGGCAGGAATTCCAGAGAAGCGATAAGTGGTTCTCAGTGCGTTGCATCAGGAGGCACATGGTGTCAGTCTCCTCCATTATTTGGGATGCAAACTCTGATCACTTGGTTATGGTGGCATCCACCAGTTTTCTCTAATGTAAGATTACTTTTTTACTCTTTAGAGTTAATCAGTAATCCATGAGAAGATCCTCTGAGTCTATGAAACTATCTTGATCATCAACCTTTCACCCACTAGTTTTAGCTCCCATTGATGTTTCTTGACTTGGTCAGTTATTGTGCTGATTGCAAGGTTAGGCTAACTGTATTCATTAGTTGGAACTCTTCTGTCAGAAAGAACTTTCTTTCTCTCCAGTCTGTTTATTTATCAGTTACCACTTTGGACTCATAAATTTTAGTTTTATTTAATGGTTTATAATGCATTAGAGCTATTATTTGTTTTGATGCTTAAATTTTATCAGAGCAATCTGCTGAACCCAGCATTTCCTAAGCTCATATCCCCATGAAGCGTTTGTCCTTCAGAATGCCCACTGGCTCTGTCAAGAGAGGATTCTGTGGTATTTGCCGGAGCAACCCTGAGGCCGTGCTGTGAGGTGGCACAGACATTCTCTGTAGGAATTCAAGGAAGGTTGGACCAGGTGTGCCTGGAGTGATATAAAAAGTGTTTGCCGGAGAGGTTTCACTGGAGTATAAAGTCTAGATTGTCAGGAAAGTAGAAGAGGAAAAGGCTGGAAATGAAGGTTAGTAACATAATGGAAAAAGGTCTTGGAACACAGTCTAAAGAACTTGGATGTTATCTTGAACATATGGGAAGGCACGGAAGGCACAGAACAGGGGACAGATGTGATGAAAACCGAATTGGACGATAAGCAGAAGCTACAATTTGGGGGGTAGTAGTAAGCTAAGAGGCTTCTTCCTGCAGGAAAAGAGGTAGGAATCTTTATTTGTGTGTTTATGACTTCTCTGAGAGAAAAGAAATAACTCCTTGTGTGCACTTTGTAACCAGGACTTTGGACAAACTGGATCTGTGGGGTGTAATAAAAGAAAGCTAATTTGTTTTTCTACTTTCCTTGAAACTTTCTTCAAGGGGCAAATTCTGTCAGTTTTATGACTTGTTGGGTTTCTCCTAATCAATAAAGCAGTGCTGTGGTCATTTCTAAGTTTCCATACACAGTCTCAGTTCAGGATAGAGAGGTGAGGATAGCAAGAAAGTTCTCATCTAATCAGTGCTGGTTAAGATGGCTTCCCACCACGGGGAGCATTCAACTGTAAGTCTCACGACATCGGGCATGTGCTTTCCTCTGGCCTGCAGCTCTTCCTCAGTCTCCAGTTTAGGGAGGACTACTCCACACAGACTCTGTTGGAGGTCCCATCACCCTCTGCAGTCAGTGTTCTTGGGATGATTTAAACAACTCCACACCAACTTTCCCTCTTCTGCATGGACTACACTAGGTCCTCAGGCAACCCTCCACATCCTCTGCTTTCCCAAACTCTGAGAGTGCTCACCAATTCCAATGCTGCCATTTCTTCTTCAGTAAGCCTATCTCTAGCTTTTAGATATGCAGACCGCTATATCCCCTGTCTACAAGGGCTGTATGTTAGCTTCACATGTAGGGCTATGGAAGCCCCCTCACAAAGTTTGAGGCATGAGATACCTCCTCTCCTCAAGCTTAACAAGATGTAAGTCTCACAGTACCATTCTCTGGAAAGAAATTCTTGTCACAAATTCTCTCTTTAATCATCCTAATCACCCAAACCCTATTACCCTTGATAACATATGATGAATGTGAGTAGAGAAATAGGTTGTCATGGATTTCCTTTGACTATTTGCACTGAAAACTGGTACCTCACTTTGTAGACCACATTTTCATCTTGTTGAATATATCATTTGTGGACCTTTGGGTTGAGATCTCCTCCACATCTCACATGTGTTGATGTTATTGACTGTGCTAGCCCAACACACACAATATTCCCTGTGACCACAGGCCAACAGACTGGCTCTCTACCGTCTGAGAATGTACATGCTGGGAGGCATAGCCAGAGACCTGCATGCTGCCATTCTTAGTTGTCCCTGGCATTCACAGGTGTGACCTAACAGCTGGAAATGAGATGTTTGACTTTAAGGGGGCTCTGCCTTGGCCAGCCCAACACGGCAGGCGCAATACCTAAGCCCTCCGTGGTAGGTGCAGAGCAAAGCACTAAGACTTTTAGATTTGGAAAATATCGGCATGTACACAGAACGGCTTGTAGATCGTATGTTCATTCTTGTGGAATTATCAAGAAAAAGACCTTGGTTTTCATGATATATTTAGCACATCCCTATTAACTCCACAGATTCTTGGGCAAGACAGTGGCTAAGTATACCTAGGATATCTTTTCTTTTTGTTTTTACTCTTATAGGTGGTGGAGAAGAATGCGGACCCAGAAACAACCCTTTTGGCCTACCTGAGAAGAAAATGTATCCTGACTTTGGAGGGGGAGGGGGCGATGGGGACTCATTCTCTAGGCCTTATGTCACTTTCTAGTGACGGGTGGGAGGCCATGAAGTGTGGAGGACAGAGCCCTAGAGTCTGGCTCTGGGCCCCTGCTTTGTAGCTCTGTCACTCAGCAGCTGTGTGACTCTGGGAAGTCATCTGAACCTTCCAGGAGTAAAATTATCTGCTGTCCACTGAGATGATTCTTCCTGATATTTCTTAAGATCTCTTCCACGTAAGACTCAAGTGATGCCAGGGTTTAATCCAGGGCGTGTAAAATGAAGAGCTGTGAATGGCCCTCATTAGCCCTAGTTAAGCTTCACCGCCATTCCCCTTGAGGAGGGGGCCTTCCTCAGGAGATCCCTGCTGACCCATAGAGGGCTTCCTGGCAATCTTCCCAGCTCTGTGAAGGCGGAGGGAAGGTCGGAGGAAGGGGTGTTCTTTGGGAAAGGATGCCTGAGCTGGGGAACTGTATAGAGGTGCCATCCATTGTGGAGATGGTGGGCCCCAGGAGGCACGGGACAGTGGAGTCCTGAGGGGCCCTTGGGATGCTCCTCTTCCCTCAGCGAAGGCAGGGTTCTGTAACATCTAATACCTTGTGGTCTTTCAAGGTAGGAAAGTACTCTGAGACCCTAGAACAGAAACAACAGAGAAAATATGATAGGAGGTGGCATTTAAAGAACACTTACTATATGTAGGTGGAGTTCAAGGTGATTTTCATATGTGATCTCACTGATCCCCATAGCCATTCCTTTGACAGAGGAGGAAGTGAGGCTGGCACATGAGAAGGTCCTGCTTCTTGCTCATGTTCTGGGCAAATGCTAACAGAGCCCAGGCTAAAGCCCAGAGCCAGGCTCTTAACCTCCTGACCATACTGGAAACTATTCAGGGTTGGTTGCCGGGATGATGCTCATCCTGACCTCCTCTCACCCCAGGGGCAGGGATGTCCAGTGGCTCATTCAGGTGATATGTCCTGGGACAACAAAGGATTTTTTCAGTTCCCACAGAAAAAAGTCTGAAGTCCATGGCCTTACCTCTAGTTCACTCGCCTCTTATCAGATGGTGTCTGGCTCTCGTGTACTTTGTCCTGGATTTTCCATCTGGAGAGGGCAAGTCTGGCCTATTCCTTAGGCATGTTAGCAAACTCAAAGTTATCAATTTCTGCCAGTGTATATAAGAGATGGCTCCAATAGTGGTCCCCAACCTCAAAGAATCTTCCTTTTAATTTATGTTCACATAGCCTATGTGGATATTCAAAAGCTCCTCATCCAACCCTAATTTTGGTTCCTGGACTTCATCACCCAAAAGGTTCAAGGTGAAGAGGTGAGACTCAGTAGGTCCCAGAAGAGATCAAAGTCTCTTTCAGGCGGGAGTGGTTTTATCGCATACCCAGCCGGGGTGATGTGAGGGCTGCCCCACATGCTCAGCCTTTGAGGTGCCAGATTCACCGGCTCAGTGAGACCACAGGGTTGGGAGCCTAGAAGAGCATGCCAGGAAGACCCTGCAGTCAAGAAAAATCTCCAGGATCGGAGAGCAGTGGGACCCCAGTCCCAGGGAATACTTGGGTGCTGTCTGATGGGACTCTGATACCTTTCTTCTGTGCAGTGGGGATGATCCCATTCTCTGCCTTCTGGAGTGCAGTGCAGCCTTTTCTGGAGGCAGAGGTTGTGTGGGTCTGCTGCCTCCTTGGGTTGAGGGGCTTGAGCCTATGTGGGGTGATGACTGGCTCTGCACATGCACTTCCCAGCGGCCCAGCAAAGACACTTCTGTGAGTTCATGTTCCTTAACCCTTGACCATCCAGTGGGGCTGAGCGGGACCAAGCTGGGCTGTGGAGAAGGGGGCTGCGGGGCTTGCACGGTGATGCTTTCCAAGTATGATCGTTTCCAGAACAAGATAGTGTATCCTTTGCCAGCTGGCTGATTGTCCATGCAAGGACTGTGATGTAGGGGTCAGGTTGTGAGTGCGTGTGTGCATGTGTGTGTGTGCATGCACACGAGACCTTTCTTGATGTTTATTTAGTTTTGAGACAGAGAGAGACAGAGCATGAAGGTTGAGGGGCAGAGAGAGAGGGAGACACAGAATCCGAAGCAGGCTCCAGGCTTGAGCTGTCAGCACAGAGCCGGACGTGGGACTCAAACTCACAAACTACAAGATCATAACCTGAGCCAAAGTCAGAGGCTTAACTGACTGAGCCACCCAGGCTCTCCTGAGACCTTTCTAAGATCCAGATTAATTTCCCATCCCACGAAATGCTTTACTTGGTCTCAACTGCCTATGGGATAAAGTCCAATCACTGTGCTTAGCACTCATGGCCCATAGAGGAAGGTGTGCCCCACCTTGCCTCTCCAGTTTTCTCCCTTCGTTGGACCAGCATCCCACCCCTGGGACAACTGTGGACTCCTAACACTCTCTTCCCGCTGATTTCCTGGTCTTTGCATAAGTTGTCATCCAAGCCTTAGAGTGCCCTTTTTCTAGGCCTTCTCTACTTGGCTAACTCTTGCTAGCTCTTTCAGACTGGGTAAAATATTACCTCCTCCGGGAAGCCTTCCTTGACCTCCTAAGGTTGGGTTGGGTACCCCTTGTCTGTGCAGGTCCCACAGCGCCCTGTGCTCAGCCCTCCTGAAACGCTTACTATAAACTCTTTAGATTGCATCTTTATGCTGGCTTCTATTTTCCTGAGTTGACCACAGATTTCTAAAGAGCATCGTACACACCTCCATTTCCTCAGCCCCCAGCAGAATGCCTGGCATGTGACTGGCCCTCAGTAACTGATGTTGAGTAAATGGATGAGGGGTTCATAGAAAAATGGATATCAGGAAGCTCTGTGTAAGGGGCTGGTGTCTCATGTTCCCCGGGGACTGCCCCTCCCTCTTCCCCACAGAGCATGGGAGAAAAGGAAGTAGCTGAGAGCTGGGGAGCAAAAGGGACTGGAGCTTCTGAAACTGGAGAGGCTTCGGAAGGGCCCTACAGAGAGAGGAGCATACACTGTGCCTGGAACCTGTGGCAACTTCCTCTTGACTCAGCCTCCAGGGTCGGGCTAAGAGGTGACTGCGGGTGACCCTGGCGCCCGTGCTCCAGCTCGGAGGCCTAGGATGCACTGATGCATGCTCCATAGGACCCTGCAGGGGCTCGTGTCTCCCCGGGGCATGGTGGGGGGGTGGGGGGGGGCTTCCTTTGTTGCTAGCCCAGAGTCCTGGGTGGAGACTTGAGGACAGCGGTGGAAGAGGCCAGAATGTAACGTAGAGTGAGGAGTAATGACACAAAGCATCTCAAAGTCTCTGATGGCCTGTGTGGACAATGAAATGACCTTAATCTGGGGCTCCAGCCACTTTTCTGCCAATGCCTGCCTGGCCCCCATCTGCTCTTTGCATCATGTTGCCGTGACGACTGTGGAAGGAATAGGAAGCACCAAGTCGAGGCTGCATCCTGTGCAGGTAACTGGAGGAAACAGAAGCTCAGCCAAGGGCTACAGACTTGCTTTGGAATGTGAGGCTGAGTGTTACTGCCTGGCCGGGAGGCGCTGTGGCCCGGCCACCTCTCCATCTCCTCTGGGGGTGATGAGGTGGAAAGACGAGGCCTCAGGCCTAAAGCTCCCTCCTGGGACCATTGCATGACCCCAAGGGAACCACGAGGTCAACCAGATCTGGTGGCCAGGGCAGTCGGGTCATGCCAGAGCTCGAAGGGGGAAGGGGTGATGGATCTCCCCACCCAGCCCCCTGAGTGTGCTTAGGGAACCTCTGTCATCTCATATTCAAGATTCCAAAAGCTCTGTGCTCTTGATTAAGAAGGCTGCCTATTCCCTGCTCCCTCGAATGGTAATTAATTCCATGGCTCCTCTCATGTCCTGCCTGCAGAAAATACAGATGTGAACTACAATGCCTCTATCGTCACTAACATGGAGGTTAGGATGGGCTTAAGAAGAGAATAGAGGCATCTGAATGTCTGACCGAGGCTTTTTTCCTGATGGTATCAGGCCACCTGGCAGTGGATGGAAATTAGGTACAAAGAGTGGACAGTAATCTGAGAGGTTTTGTGGAGAGAATCCAATGCTTTGGGGCAACGTGGAAAGAAATGATAGCAGAGCGCTGTGGGAAGGGAAGGCCCTTGTCCCCAGAGTGTGGGGAGACTGATGCAGGGGTCTTCTGGACATTATAGTCACAGAAGGTACCAGAGGCAGGCCCACTGGCCATTTGAGGAGACATGTTGCTCAGATCGTGCCTTTCCTGGGCACTTTTACGTGAATGTGGGGTCAGGGCCTCTGGCTGAGCAAGCTGGCTGCATTCTAGGGGAGGCGTGAAATTTTATTTTGAGCTTAAATTTCTTTGAAAGCAGATGAAAGAACAGTTTAAACACAGGGATCATGTCTGAATAATCAGCCAAAACCCTCATTTCCAATGGTACAGGTTCTTATTCCCAATGCACTTATTTTGGCCCCAAGTTGTTGTAGAGCCAGATTTCACTCCTGCTTTTCCACTGGCTTTTCTCTTGTGGTTCCTATGACACTACGCTTTGTTCGAATTCTTCCTACTTCCAAGTTGGTGCCCTGTGCTGGCTCCCTGCCGGTGGAGGTCCTGATTACTGCAATGTCCTCCTGGCTGGGGCCTGGGCCCTTCTCCTCTTGCCCTGCACACTCCCCCTAGGCAAGTTCATACCATCTACGTGTGCACAGCACTCACATTTATATCTTCAGCTTTGACCTCTCCTCACAGGTTAGTTTCATATTTCCAACTGCCTACTTGACACCACTATGTGAATGTCTAATCTCAAACTTGACAAATCCTATTTGGCCCCTGACTTCTTTCTTCCCCAGTCTTCCTCCCTCTGAATCAATGGCAAAAGCATCTGCCCACTTGCTCAAGACAAGACCTAGGAGTCACCTGTGATTCCTTCTCTCCTGTATCACACCCAATCCATCCAGAAGTGGTGTCTACTTGACTCCCAAAGCCTACAATGGCTTCTTCATCTTCTGTCAGTTTCCCAATTACTGCCTGGTCCGAGTCACATTCCCTCTTGCCTGGACCATTGTTGTGTCCTGATTCCTGTTTCTACTCTTGTCCCCTGGAAACCATTACGTAGCCAGAGCTAGAATGATTCTTAACAAACATAATTAGATCCTATATACTCTTCCCTGATCCAAATCAGGTCATTAATTCAACTTCCAAGTCACGTCTTCAGAGTGGCTGTTTCTGACCCCTCCAAGTAAGCCACTGGTCACTCCGGGTCCTGTCAGCTTATACTAATTCTCTACATAGCATTGGCCTCCACCTGGAATTTTCTTGTCTCTTTTGTCAGTTTCCCTACTAACTTCATGAGACTGGAGACCTCGTCTCTCTTCATTGCTCTTTCTCCAGTGCCTTACCATGTGTGGCACGTACTAAGCTCTCAGTAAATATTTATAAAATGGATGAACATATATGCCAGGCACTGGAAATGCAATATTTTAGCAATTTTATTTAACATAAGTCCCAGGAGAGACTCTGAAAAGACAATAATAATGATGATGATAATAATAATAATGTAATATGGAGAATCTCCTTGAACGAAAAATCTTGCATAAAAATCTTCTATATGACACATTTCAAATTCCTATGTCCCCACTGGACTTCAAGGGTTTCCTTCACTTAAGAATGTAGTGATATTCCAGTTTGGAAAAAAATGTGTTCATCTGTTATTTTATTATTATTATTTTTTTAATGTTTACTTATTTTTGAAAGAGAGACAGAGACACAGTGTGAGCGGGGCAGGGCAGAGAGAGACACACACAATCTGAGGCAGGCTCCAGGCTCTGAGCTGTCAGCACAGAGTCTGATGGGGTCCTCAGACTCACAAATCGTGAGATCATGACCTGAGCCGAAGTCAGAGGCTTAACTGACTGAGCCACCCCAGCACCCCATGTTCATCTCATTCTTAATAAACGCTGATTGAGGGGCGCCAGGGTGGCTCAGTTGGTTAAGCCTCTGACTTCGGCTCAGGTCATGATCTCACAGTTCTTGGGTTCGAGTCCTGTGTCGGGCTCTGTGTGTCCCTCTCTCTCTGACCCTCCCCTGCTCACACTCTGTCTCTGCAGGTCTCTGAAAAGTGAATAAACATAAAAAATGTTTTTAAACTGCTAATTGATTTGGATTGCAGGCTAGTGCATTAAAAGAATATGACACAGCTCTTCCATTCACCATGTGGGATTTTGGCTAAATCTTTTAAAACTCTGGGCCTGCTTCGTCCTGTGTCCAATGCAGAGAATGGAGGGTGAGAAGTCCTTCCAGTTCTACTGGTCAGTTTTCTTTGAAGAGGCTTTTCTGTGAATAACTAGCATTGGTCGACTACCTGTTATGTGCCAAGTATGATAATGTCAAGGGTGTCATGTGAATTATGTCATTAAATCCTCACCACAGCCCCAGAGATAAGTACTAGGGTGGTCGTCATGATACAGATGAGGGGCCTGTGGCTCCCGAGAGGGTTGGTAACCTGGCCAAGTCCACAGTCAGCACTAAGACTGACTTTGTGCAGTGACTGCTACCCCACGCCACCTGTCGACGTGGACTGGCTTCAGCTGGGTCATTTAGAGAGCCTGAGAGCATTTGTGCCAATGCATATGTCTACGTGGTCTGTCCCTTTTAGGAGAGAATTGCCAAAAGCCATGGCTCCCAGTGCGGGTTCTGCACCCCTGGCATCGTCATGAGCATGTACACGCTGCTCCGGAACCAGCCTGAGCCCACCATTGAGGAGATCGAGGATGCCTTCCAAGGTACGGGCCTGGAGGCACAGCCTAAGGGGTCGAATAGCAGCTGGGGCTTTGCGGAGGTTAGGGAAGGGCCAGAGTGTCAGCCAGGAATGGGTTGGGAGATGGGACACTGCCTTTTGGAGGAAAGGCTCAGGTACCCCAGCGTGGTGGCTACGGTCTGCTGGGAGCTTAGCCCTCTCTGAGTTTGAAGAACACTCACATGGTCTGGAGACCTCCTGGGTCTCCTGCCTTAGTGTTCATCTTCCCGAGGTGTCCTTCAGCGCTCGGATGGGGTGGCACTGCCTGGTTGGCACAGGAGGAGATCATGTGGAAAATTCCACAGAGGCTAGTCACGTGGCTTCCATTCTTCTCAGCTTTTATTAGACAGGATCCTGCAAAGGCCATTTAATGAGGAAGGTGGCTGTGATTCTGAGCCTTGGGCAGGAACTGGCTTCCCACTTGGTCTTTTGTGAATGGGCCCAGAACCCTGGGCATGGTGTCTGTGCCTCTGAATTGAACAGAGAAGACTTGCGTCCTTTCACCATTTCAATTCATCATCGACTCAATCAGTTGTTTTGAGTCCTATCATATGTCAGGCACTATACAAGGTACAAGGGACACAGGGATGTCCCAGGGGATGAAAGATGGTCTCTATGCTCATGGAGTTTGCAGTCTGAATGGGAAGAGAGATTATAATGTAGTTTGATAAACTCATTGAGAAGGCCATGACCAGACACCAGGGGAGCGCTCAGAAGACACCTGATTCGGTCTGGGCAGTGTAGGAAGGCTTCCTGGAAGAAGTGATAGACGTTTTGAAGTCAGAAATACGAGGAGGAGGACAGGGTGTTCCAGGCAGAGACAACAGAATATGTAAAGTGAGTATTCAGCTGAGCCAGGAGTAAAGTCACAAGCCCCTCACCTGCCCCCGGTGCCTGTGCTGACAATGCAGCTTTGTCCCTTGGCCCACAGGAAACCTGTGTCGCTGCACGGGCTACAGACCCATCCTTCAGGGCTTCCGGACCTTCGCCAGGGTAAGTGGGGGCTCTGGGACAGCTCCTCAAGCAGCGACACTCCAAAATCCCAGTTGGCAGGGTCCAAGGGCCCCTGGAGGAAGAGGAAAAGGGGGGATGGCCAGCTGGTGGATCTACCTGCATTGGACTCTGTTGTCTTTGTTCCGTCCACGTCAGTAGCATGAGGACTTCCCTTCCAGGGAAGGCTTGTTCCTAGAAGAAGCACGATGCCCAAGGCTAATTTCCTCCAGGGCATTTGGGTCTGACAGTGCTCTTGTGGCCCAGGTGCTGAGCCCTGGTGTTAAGTAACAACCCAGCCCACCCCGCAGCTGCGCCTCTCCTCCTTCCTCTCCCAGCTGCTTTCCGTGGTTGGCACTCTGTGGGGCCTATAAACCTGCTAATGAGATCTCCAGACAGTGTGTGAATCCCTGCAGTGTTCGTACACCTCCGAGGGAGAAGTCTGGGGCTGGCTGTGCGGGCGCTGATTACATAAACACGACACACACCTGCCATCTGCCAGGGGAGGCGGACAGAGGGCTGGCCTCTCCCTTCTTGGCTTCTCTCCCCAGCTTCTACCTGGCCCCCCCAACAGGGTCGAGTTGACTCTGACCCCAATCAAACCGTCTCATCTCAATTTAATTTTGGGTTGGGGGCAGAGTCAGATGCCTTTCACTGACCTTTCAGGGTGCTACATTAGGAAAAGGATATTGTATCCAGATGACCACAAAGAGTGGAGACACAGACAGAGCCTATGGGAGGGAGGGCAGCCCACTCTGCTGAAGGCGTTTGATGACAAAGAACAAGGAGGTGTGGATTTAAATGAAAAAGATCCAAAGACTCCTCCAGTCTTGGAGTCTGCAGACCTCGGTTCAAATCCTAGTCTTTCACTTACCCGATGTATGACCCTGGGCAATTTCCTTGTTTCTCAAATGGGGATTATAATGGCACATACAATATTATAACGTTATAATAATACATATATAATTATAATAATATTACGAAATTATAATAATGCCTATAATAATTCTTATAGTGTTTGTGGAAAGTACTTCTTGTAAAGCCCTTAGAACAGTGCCTGGCACATCTTAAATATTAAGTATTTCGTCTCTCACGCAATATTTGATCTACATAAATTGCTCAAGCTTCCCTGAGAGCCAAGGATTGTTAATCTCACCCACGTATTTATTTCTTAAGAGGCTTCTCAAAGAGCTACAATCTTATCAGCCCTCCTACTTTCTGAAAAAGTGAAGGGCTTTTGAGTGTAGTAGATGGTTATGTCCCTTCTCAGGGTTGGAGTTTTATCATCGTTGAAATGGTCCTCGACCAGCTGCCAGGCGGTGTAGAGCTGAGTGGCCTGAGCTCCCCAAATGACTCGCACACAGGGTGTGCTCAGAAGCTCATGCACACCAGTCGTTGGAGACCCCTGTCCCCAAGGTCTTATTCAGAGCCTTTGAACTCTGACTTTACCCACCATTCTAACAAACCTGCCTACCTCATTTTCATGCCCATAGCACACATTAGGTAAGTGAGGAGGATTTGCCAGAAGGAGGCACACTGTTCACAGCAAGAAATGGCACTGTCCATCTAGCAGCAGGGAAGGAAATGGAGGAAAAGTAAAACGAGCACAAGCCTAGTAGTCTAGTACGCTGAGAAAAGGAGAAATCTCTCCAGGGGAGAAAAACCCAGCCTTATCCAACCTCATTGACATTAGACATTGAGGGAGTGACACATTATTGTACATCCCAGTAATTTATGTCATGGCCATGGCAATGGATTATCAAGAAGAACAATGTCAGGAAGAATGAGCTGACACTTCATCTGGAAAGGGTACTTTGGTGAAATATGTCCTTCCCCCGCTAAGCACCGGGTGAGCGAGGCCGATGGCTTGCTGTATGCAGGTTCCCTCGCTTTGGTTAGGGCCTGGTGATTCTCCTGCATCACCCCTCTCCAGGAAGACAGCTGAGAAGAGACACTACAGGGACATTTATTTCTTCCAGAGGAAAAGGCAAGGCTGTGGTGGGAGGGTCCAGAGGAGACAGCACTGTGACATCCAAGGCAAGGCTGTGAGTGCAGAAGGTGGCTGTGCACGGGGCAGCACGTGCAGGGACTGAGGCCAGGGCAGGGTTCTCTGTTGGTGACAGGTCTAACAGCACTTTCTTAAAGGCCATACTTTCAGCCTCCGTGGCCCTTTGGGGACTTTCCTGGGCCCACTAGTGGGGTGTGACTCATCCCTTGGGAACTGGCAGCACGGAATGGTGTTTCCCATGATTCAAGTGCAGAAGGGCCACCCCAGACCTGCTGCTGTAGGAACTGGCTGCCTTGGAGGGGTGCCCAGGGCAATGTCTGGGAATTTCTCCCACCTTTGTCTCTGAGCATGATTCCATGATTCTAGAGTGTCTCCCAGGTCCTGAGCTGAGACTCCGTCTTCTCAAGACGGCTCACTCAGGTGGACCCACCCTTTCCCCACCCTCATTTCCTTCGTTCTGGGAGCTCTACCCTGTGCTCTGCCCCTGGCACCCTGAAAGATCTTGAGCTAGTCTTTCCCCAGGGAGATGGGTCATCAGACCTGTACCCATCCTCAAGCATAGGATCACAGTGAGGAAGGAAGTATGTCTAGCTTTCGTGAGGTCATCTGGCACACTGGCTGGACACCTCTTTGAACCCAACACTGGGCCCAGATATGCTTTGAAGGAGCTCCACAAGACCCCAGCCTGGAAAGAGGCCATCCGGGCCCCCTCAGAGCTTGACTGATGTAGAAGTAGAGGCTCTTGGGGGCCCAGAGAATAAAGGGAGAAAATGGAGCTAAAGATATGTTTTGGTAGAGTAGGACTTAGCTTTAATAGAGACATTTTCTCAAAATTTCCTGGTGCTTCCAGGAGAGATCTTACTTGTCTAGTCATAAGTGACTTAGTCTCCATCAACCAAGAAAGGGAGAGTGGTTAGAGCAGAGGTCTTCTGTCTGCGCAGAGGTCAGTGGAATGGGAGCGGCTGGCGGCTGTTTCTACTGATGCTGGCACAGCAGCAGGCCTCAATTTCGTTGAATATTCATGATCCAGGGTCGGTAGCTTCTGTGCAAACTCTTTGCAAATATTTCTGTGTGAATATCTGTCATCTTTCTAGGATGGTGGGTGCTGTGGAGGAAGTGGGAACGACCTGAACTGTTGCATGAACCAGAAGACAGACCACAAGGTGAGTGGGACCTCCTTTCTCTGGAAGCCTGGGGGCCAATCTCAGATCCAAGGAGCAGCGGACTCTCTTCACAACCTCAGCAGTGCGGCCAGAAGAGGAAACGTTGATGCCCACCCTGAGCGGGGGGAGGGGGGGCGGTGAATGTGCACATTAGCCCCGGGGCCTCTGCCGAGACCTCCTTGTTCCTGCTTCCCAGGAGCAGCACGGTCCCCCGCCAAGCCTGCTGGGGTGGGGGTGGGGAGGTGCAAACAAGCTCGCTTGGAGAAAGGTTTGGGTAGATCATACAGGCGTTTTAGAGGAGGAGATGAGGTATCACTCATCTGTTCCCTTTCCCAGCAGATCACTCTCTCGCCATCTCTATTCAACCCGGAGGAGTTCATGCCGCTGGATCCCACCCAGGAACCCATCTTCCCCCCAGAGTTGCTGGTAGGTGATGCCCCGCGGAGAGGCCCCGCTAAGTCTGTGTGCCATGAGCCCCTGGAGACCCACTTTATTCATACCAATGGGGACCTTTGTGTCCTTGTCCTTTGGGTTTTCCTTTCTCCTTCTGACACTGGAGGTCAAGTCCCTCTGTCACATACTCCCAAAGGGACCCACACTTGTCACACACATGTCACTCTGAGCACAGAGAGTGGATCCCTCCAGGACCCTGTGTAGAGTAACAGGTGCTCCAGAAGCATCTGCTGACCTGGCTACGTCGGATGTAAAAGTAAGTCCCTTAGCACCCATTCTCCTCCTTGCAAGCAGTCCATTATTTTACAAACCAACAACAAAGAAGCAAAGCTGTACTCAGAGGGCACAATGCATGGCTTGCTGCTCTGGTTTAAGGGCACTCTCACACCCACCCTCCCACCATGACGATTCTGCTTCTTCGCTCCCACATTCATGGCAAGGAAAGAATCGTGCCTCTCTCTAAGTTCCCGAGTGCAGATTCCCTGGGGGTGTTGAGCACATGAAGACAGCCTGTTGAGTCCAATGGGACAGAAGGAAGGGCTTTGGGGCAGGCCACCGGCACACCTTTCTCTGGATCGTGCAACCTTGAACAAACTGTCAGTTTGATTTGGGGTTTCTCTCGCCCAGCCCCACGTCACCCCTCACACACTAGAACCAGCCTCTGCTGCGTTCCCTCCTGACACCCCTTCCTTTGCTACCTCGTCCCCCCCACACCTTGTCCACTGCACCTGCTGGGGACAGCGGGGGTGGGGCAGGGGGCACTGCACTGAACCTGGGCTTTTGGTCAGAACAGTTCAGGTCACCTGGTGGCAGGTGAAGGTCCCATAACCTCCTGGGTCCTCAGGTTCATCCCGCACCTGTGAAAGGTGGGGCTAACAATGCTTCCTCCCCGGAGGTCTCCTAAAGCCTAAGTGAGATCATGTGTGTGCCACGTCCTCCCTGCCTCAGTACGTGCAAGTTCCCCTCCCTTCTCCCCGGACCTGGATCCTCGTTCTGAATTCAGTATTGAACGAATCAGTAGAAGACTAGACCCCTTTGGGGACCTAAATTCATCAGGGAATGGCCGTAGGAAGGAGACTGTGTGGCAAGAAACTACATTTTCCAGAGGCTGAAAGATACACCTCAGAAGCAGCTGCGTTTTGAAGGCGAGCGAGTGACCTGGATCCAGGCCTCAACCCTGCAGGAGCTGCTGGACCTCAAAGCCCAGGACCCCGAGGCCAAGCTGGTGGTGGGGAACACGGAGATCGGTGAGAGCGGGCCTGGCCTGCAGCCTGCGGGGGGCCAGTCTGCCTGGGCAACCCCACGCTGGCTGTGTGTCCTCAGGAAACTTGCTTTTCCTCCCCTGGCCCTGGTTCCCATTATATACAGGGAGGAATAACACCTCCTCAAAGGGCTGTTCTGAGTATTGGATGAGATCCTTACTGACCGCTCTCCGGAAACATGTCGGGTGCCAGCTATGTGCCGGGAACTGTGGGAGGAGCTGGGCTACCCAGATCAGTGTCTTCGTTCGTTCTCTGGAGTACCTCCCAGTGGAAGTGAGGGGGGAGCAGTGGAAGTCAAGGTTCTAGGCCAGTGACAGATGCTAGGGGTTCCAGAAATGACATTCTCTTGTCCCCCCCTTTTTCTGGGGGGTGATGTGGTAAAGGCAAAGGAGAGATGTGCCAATGTGACTGTGTCTGTGTTGCCCACGACTGTGGCCACCGGCCCTGTTCCTGCCACTACCTGGGACGTGAAGCTCACAATACGTGAATGGGCCAGGGTGGCTGGGGGATGTGTAGCTCTCTTCCCCAGTGCTCGAAGGGATGGAAACAGAGGTGCCCAGGTCGCTGCTAATGTCCATCCGTTCCTGGAGCTGGCTTGGCCCTTTTCTCCTTTGCTGGCTTCCAAGCCCAGGGAGGCTCCAAGGAGAGGATCGTGGCATAGCCAAGGTCTTAGAGGACCTCTGGTTTCGGGGCAATCGACATACTTTTAAGCTGCCACAACCATCCTGTGGGAGACTCCTGGCTGTTGTTCTGGAAAGAGTCCCCTGGGTCCTGGGTTTTTGTTGGATGTGAGGACACAGAGAGGAGGGCCTGGCTTGGCTCTAAGCTAACAGAGTACACATGCGGCCCCGGCCCCGTGAGCACAGGTGTGGTACAGAGACTCCAGCTGCAATAATGTGGACATGTGAGATGTGCCTCAGGTGATGTGGTCCTGAGGGTCTGCGTAGCTGTGGCCCTGGGGTCCAGGGCAGCATGAGTTAAAGTGGAGGACGACTGTCTGGAAGAGTCTTTGATCTCCTTTGACATGTGACATGTTCCTTGTCATGGGTCACCTAACATCCTGGACCCAGTTAGATTCTAATAGAAGGGAATCCATAAAAATTTCATGAGCTCCAAGTGAGAGGGAAATTTCTTACGACCACTCCCTCTGCCTCACCCCTTCTCCCTTATATATACACACAGCAGTGTAACCACTGACAGCCAGGGTAGGGTGCTGGGGAAGCCGGGCATAGAGAGAACCTTGTCAAGACAGGCCACGGATGGCCTCTGTCTGCAGTCTTTATCCTGGGAACCGGTATTCAAACAGGCCAGACTCCGCAAAGCCTGGGCCACCCACCAGACACTCTGAATAGCCCCTGAGAGGGTGGGGAGGATGGGCAGACATTTCTTTTTGAACCTTCCCAACTGTAGGTCTGTGGGAGGGGCTGGGAGGGGCAGAGCTAACCAGGTCTCAGGAACAGAACAGAGGGGCGTCTGCTCACAGACCTTTCTAACTTGACAGAAGGCCGGTAGAGACGTGTGGTCCTGCAAAGTCCTGCTCAGGCAGGTGTCGGGGACCAGGAGGCAGATTTGATGTTTTCTCTCTCAGACGATTTTCCTTTTTGTCTGAATGCTAGACTTTCGTGTTATTAGGACTATTATACCCCAACTCTAAGAGCTGTCTGTTCTTAGCTGTGTAATGTGGGCAAGAGCCTCACCTTCCTGTGCCTCAGTTTCTCTTCCTATAAACTGAAAATCACAGTATCTCCCAAGGCTATTGTGAGGAATTAATGAGTTAAAACATGTAAAGTGCTTACACAGGTTACTGACATATTTTAGCATGCTGCAGCTTCATCTATTATCCCCCACCCCTGTCCCATACACAGACACACACT